>NW_026291787.1:0-206609 GCF_023091745.1 Budorcas taxicolor
CCTGAGGTCCCCGTCGTAACTCGAGAAGACCTGCTGCAACTCGAGAAAATCCAGGAGGTTCTCCCCTCCAGGCGAGATGAGGCCCATTTCCGCTGAGGCGTCTCGAGGCTGATCACACCTCACCTCTGGAACTTCGAAAGGGTCCTTCACACCCTTGGTGCAAATCAAGAAGTTCCCCGACATACCCGTCTCCTCTCGAGAGGAAACACGCGGGTTCCGTCCACCTCCAGAGGAGCCCCGTTTCCGCCTCGTAGCTCGAGATGAGGGATCCTTTCCCTGCTTCGTCGGGAAAGAGTTCCCGGCGTTCCCGTCGCATCTCAAGAGGAGGCCCTCTCAACAGGAACGGCCAGAGGAACTCCAGGGTCGTGCCACCATTCCAAGAGTCCCCCAGATGTCTCAGTCCATTCCAGAGGAACCTCTTTTCACTTCACCGGCTCGTCGTTCACGCCGAGGATCGACTCCCACCAAGGTGGCACTTGGCACAGCACTGAGGGAAAGCCTCGTGGGAAAGCCTCGAGCGAAAGCCTCGAGGGAAAGCCACAGATCCCTTGATCCACGTGACAGGAAGCATGACACTACTGCTGCAGGTAGGGAGGAATGCGCACGTGCATGCCCCCACTCGAGACGAGGCCTGACTCCCCTGGGGAGACTCAGAAGCACCCCAAGATCCATGGTAACACTGGAGAGGAATCCTCAGGTTCCGGCCCCGACTCCACACAAGGTCTTAGGCCCCGGCATGGACGGGATAGGAATCCCGAGAGGTCCCCTAGCAACTCGCATGGGGACTGGCCTTTCCTGAGGCCACCAGAGCGGGTCCCTGAGGTCCCCGTCGTAACTCGAGAATACCTGCCGCAACTCGAAAAAATCCAGGAGGTTCTCCCCTCCAGGCGTGTTGAGGCCCATTTCCGCTGAGGCGTCTCGAGGCTGATCACACCTCACCTCTGGAACTTCGGAAGGGTCCTTCACACCCTTGGTGCAAATCAAGAAGTTCCCCGACATACCCGTCTCCACTCGAGAGGAAACACGAGGGTCCCACCCACATCCAGAGGAACCCCGTTTCCGCCTCGTAGCTCGAGATGAGGGATCCTTTCCCTGCTTCGTCGGGAAAGAGTTCCCAGCGTTCCCGTCGCATCTCAAGAGGAGGCCCTCTCAACAGGAACGGCCAGAGGAACTCCAGGGTCGTGCCACCATTCCAAGAGTCCCCCAGATGTCTCAGTCCATTCCAGAGGAACCTGGTTTCCCTTCACCGGCACATCTTTCACGCCGAGGATCGACTCACACCAAGGTGGCACGTGGCACAGCCCTGTGGGAAAGCCTCGTGTGTAAGCCTTGAGGGACAGCCTCGAGGGAAAGCCACAGATCCCTTGATCCACGTGACAGGAAGCGCGACACTACTGCTGCTGCTCGTGAGGAAATTGCACGTGCATGCCCCCACTCGAGACGAGGCCTGATTCCCCTAGGGAGACTCAGAAGCACCCCAAGATCCATGGCAACACTGGAGAGGAATCCTCAGGTTCCGGCCCCGACTCCACACAAGGACTGAGGCCCTGGCATGGGCGGGGGAGTAATCCCGAGAGGTCCCCTAGCAACTCGCATGGGGACTGGCCTTTCCTGAGGCCACCAGAGCGGGTCCCTGAGGTCCCCGTCGTAACTCGAGAAGACCTGCCGCAACTCGAGAAAATCCAGGAGGTTCTCCCCTCCAGGCGAGATGAGGCCCATTTCCGCTGAGGTGTCTCGAGGCTGATCACACCTCACCTCTGGAACTTCGAAAGGGTCCTTCACACCCTTGGTGCAAATCAAGAAGTTCCCCGACATACCCGTCTCCATTCGAGAGGAAACACGAGGGTCCCGCCCACATCCAGAGGAGCCCCGTTTCCGCCTCGTAGCTCGAGATGAGGGATCCTTTCCCTGCTTCGTCGGGAAAGAGTTCCCGGCGTTCCTGTCCCATCTCAAGAGGAGGCCCTCTCAACAGGAGCGGCGAGAGGAACTCCATGGTCGTGCCAGCATTCCAAGAGTCACGCAGATGTCTCAGTCCATTCCAGAGGAACCTCTTTTCCCTTCACCGGCTCGTCTTTCACGCCGAGGATCGACTCACAACAAGGTGGCACGTGGCACAGGCCTGTGGGAAAGCCTCGTGGGAAAACCTCGAGGGACAGCCTCGAGGGAAAGCCACAGATCCCTTGATCCACGTGACAGGAATCGTGACACTACTGCTGCAGCCCGGGAGGGAAGCGCACGTGCATGCCCCCACTCGAGACGAGGCCTGACTCCCCTCGGGAAACTCAGAAGCACCCCAAGATCCATGGCAACACTGGAGAGGAACCCTCAGGTTCGGCCCCGACCCCACTCAAGGTCTTAGGCCCCGGCATGGACGGGAGAGGAATCCCGAGATGGCCCCTAGCAACTCGCACGCGGACTGGCCTTTCTTGAGGCCACCAGAGCGGGTCCCTGAGGTCCCCGTCGTAACTCGAGAAGACCTGCCACAACTCGAGAAAATCCAGGAGGTTCTCCCCTCCAGGCGAGATGAGGCCCATTTCCGCTGAGGCTTCTCGAGGATGATCACACCTCACCTCTGTACCTTCGAAAGGGTCCTTCACAACGTTGGTGCAAATCAAGAAGTTCCCCGACATACCCGTCTCCAATCGAGAGGAAACACGAGGGTCCCGCCCACATCCAGAGGAGCCCCGTTTCCGCATCGTAGCTCGAGATGAGGGATCCTTTCCCTGCTTCGTCGGGAAAGAGTTCCCGGTGTTCCCGTCGCATCTCAAGAGGAGGCTCTCTCAAGAGGAACGGCGAGAGGAACTCCAGGGTCGTGCCACCATTCCAAGAGTCCCCCAGATGTCTCAGTCCATACCAGAGGAAACTCTTTTCCCTACACCGCCTCGTCTTTCACTCCGAGGTACGACTCACACCAAGGTGGCACGTGGCACAGCCCTGTGGGAAAGCCTCGTGGGAAAGCCTCGAGGGACAGCCTCGAGGGAAAGCCACAGATCCCTTGATCCACGTGACAGGAAGCGTGACACTACTGCTGCAGCTCGGGAGGAAAGCGCACGTGCATGCCCCCACTCGAGACGAGGCCTGACTCCCCTGGGGAGACTCATAAGCACCCCAAGAACCATGGCAACACTGGAGAGCAATCCTCAGGTTCCGGTCCCGACTCCACACAAGGACTGAGACCCCGGCATGGACGGGAGAGGAATCCCGAGACGTCCCCTAGCAACTCGCATGGGGACTGGCCTTTCCTGAGGCCACCAGAGCGGATCCCTGAGGTCCCCGTCGTAACTCGAGAAGACCTGCCGGAACTCGAGAAAATCCAGGAGGTTCTCCCCTCCAGGCGAGATGAGGCCCATTTCCGCTGAGGCGTCTCGAGGCTAATCACACCTCACTTCTGGAACTTCGAAAGGGTCCTTCACACCCTTGGTGCAAATCAAGAAGTTCCCCGACATACCCGTCTCCACTCGAGAGGAATCACGAGGGTCCCGCCCACATCCAGAGGAGCCCCGTTTCCGCCTCGTAGCTCGAGTTGAGTGATCCTTTCCCTGCTTCGTCGGGAAAGAGTTCCCGGCGTTCCCGTCGCCTCTCAAGAGGAGGCCCTCTCAACAGGAGCGGCGAGAGGAACTCCATGGTCGTGCCAGCATTCCAAGAGTCCCCCAGATGTCTCAGTCCATTCCAGAGGAAACTCTTTTCCCTTCACCGGCTCGTCTTTCCCGCCGAGGATTGACTCACAACAAGGTGGCACGTGGCAGAGCCCTGTGGGAAAGCCTCCTGGGAAAGCCTTGAGGGACAGCCCCGAGGGAAAGCCACAGATCCCTTGATCCACGTGACAGGAAGCGTGACACTACTGCTGCAGCTCGGGAGGGAAGCACACGTGCATGCCCCCACACGAGATGAGGCCTGACTCCCCTGGGGAGACTCAGAAGCACCCCTAGATCCATGGCAACACTGCAGAGGAATCCTCAGGTTCCGGCCCCGACTCCACACAAGGACTGAGGCCCCGGCATGGACTGGAGAGGAATCCCGAGAGGTCCCCTAGCAACTCGCATGGGGACTGGCCTTTCCTGAGGCCACCATAGCGGGTCCCTGAGGTCCCCGTCATAACACGAGAAGACCTGCCGCATCTCGAGAAAATCCAGGAGGTTCTCCCCTCCAGGCGAGATGAGGCCCATTTCCGCTGAGGCGTCTCGAGGCTGATCACACCTCCCCTCTGGAACTTCGAAAGGCTCTTTCACACCCTTGGTGCAAATCAAGAAGTTCCCCGACATACCCGTCTCCACTCGACAGGAATCACGAGGGTCCTGCCCACATCCAGAGGAGCCCCGTTTGCGCCTCGTAGCTCGAGATGAGGGATCCTTTCCCTGCTTCGTCGGGAAAGAGTTCCCGGCGTTCCCGTCGCCTCTCTAGAGGAGGCCCTCTCAACAGGAACGGCGAGAGGAACTCCAGGGTCGTGCCACCATTCCAAGAGTCCCCCAGATGTCTCAGTCCATTCCAGAGGAACCTCTTTTCCCTTCACCGGCTCGTCGTTCACGCCGAGGATCGACTCACACCAAGGTGGCACTTGGAACAGCCCTGAGGGAAAGCCTCGTGGGAAAGCCTCGAGCGAAAGCCTCGAGGGAAAGCCACAGATCCCTTGATCCACATGACAGGAAGCATGACACTACTGCTGCAGCTAGGGAGGAAAGCGCACGTGCATGCCCCCACTCGAGACGAGGCCTGACTCCCCTGGGGAAACTCTGAAGCACCCCAAGATCCATGGTAACACTGGAGAGGAATCCTCAGGTTCCGGCCCCGACTCCACACAAGGTCTTAGACCCCGGCATGGACGGGAGAGGAATCCCGAGAGGTCCCCAAGCAACTCGCATGGGGACTGGCCTTTCCTGAGGACACCAGAGCGGGTCCCTGAGGTCCCCGTCGTAACTCGAGAAGACCTGCCGCAACTCGAGAAAATCCAGGAGGTTCTCCCCTCCAGGCGTGAAGAGGCCCATTTCCGCTGAGGCGTCTCGAGGCTGATCACACCTCACCTCTGGAACTTCGAAAGGATCCTTCACACCCTTGGTGCAAATCAAGAAGTTCCCCGACATACCCGTCTCCACTCGAGAGGAAACACGAGGGTCTCGCCCACATCCAGAGGAACCCCGTTTCCGCCTCGTAGCTCGAGATGAGGGATCCTTTCCCTGATTCGTCGGGAAAGAGTTCCCGGCGTTCCCGTCGCATCTCAAGAGGAGGCCCTCTCAACAGGAACGGCGAGAGGAACTCCAGGGTCGTGCCACCATTCCAAGAGTCCCCCAGATGTCTCAGTCCATTCCAGAGGAACCTCTTTTCCCTTCACCGGCACATCTTTCACGCCGAGGATCGACTCACACCAAGGTGGCACGTGGCACAGCCCTGTGGGAAAGCCTCGTGTGTAAGCCTCGAGGGACAGCCTCGAGGGAAAGCCACAGATCCCTTGATCCACGTGACAGGAAGCGCGACACTACTGCTGCAGCTCGTAAGGAAAGCGCACGTGCATGCCCCCACTCGAGACGAGGCCTGACTCCCCTGGGGAGACTCAGAAGCACCCCAAGATCCATGGCAACACTGGAGAGGAATCCTCAGGTTCCGGCCCCGACCCCAGACAAGGACTGAGGCCCCGGCATGGACGGGGGAGTAATCCCGAGAGGTCCCCTAGCAACTCGCATGGGGACTGGCCTTTCCTGAGGCCTCCAGAGCGGGTCCCTCAGATCCCCGTGGTAACTCGAGAAGACCTGCCGCAACTCGAGAAAATCCAGGAGGTTCTCCCCTCCCGGCGAGATGAGGCCCATTGCCGCCGAGGCGTCTCGAGGCTGATCACACCTCACCTCTGGAACTTCGAAAGGGTCTTTCACACCCTTGGTGCAAATCAAGAAGTTCCCCGACATACCCGTCTCCACTCGAGATGAATCACGAGGGTCCCGCCCACATCCAGAGGAGCCCCGTTTCCACCTCGTAGCTCGAGATGAGGGATCCTTTCCCTGCTTCGTCGGGAAAGAGTTCCCGGCCTTCCCGTCGCATCTCAAGAGGAAGCCCTCTCAACAGGAACGGCCAGAGGAAATCCAGGGTCGTGCCACCATTCCAAGAGTCCCCCAGATGTCTCAGTCCATTCCAGAGGAACCTCTTTTCCCTTCACCGGCTCGTCGTTCACGCCGAGGATCGACTCACACCAAGGTGGCACTTGGCACAGCCCTGTGGGAAAGCCTCGTGGGAAAGCCTCGAGCGAAAGCCTCGAGTGAAAGCCACAGATCCCTTGATCCACGTGACAGGAAGCATGACACTACTGCTGCAGCTAGGGAGGAAAGCGCACGTGCATGCCCCCACTCGAGACGAGGCCTGACTCCCCTCGGGAAACTCAGAAGCACCCCAAGATCCATGGCAACACTGGAGAGGAACCCTCAGGTTCGGCCCCGACCCCACACAAGGTCTTAGGTCCCGGCATGGACGGGAGAGGAATCCCGAGATGGCCCCTAGCAACTCGCACGCGGACTGGCCTTTCTTGAGGCCACCAGAGCGGGTCCCTGAGGTCCCCGTCGTAACTCGAGAAGACCTGCCTCAACTCGAGAAAATCCAGGAGGTTCTCCCCTCCAGGCGAGATGAGGCCCATTTCCGCTGAGGCTTCTCGAGGATGATCACACCTCACCTCTGTACCTTCGAAAGGGTCCTTCACAACCTTGGTGCAAATCAAGAAGTTCCCCGACATACCCATCTCCAATCGAGAGGAAACACGAGGGTCCCGCCCACATCCAGAGGAGCCCCGTTTCCGCATCGTAGCTCGAGATGAGGGATCCTTTCCCTGCTTCGTCGGGAAAGAGTTCCCGGAGTTCCCGTCGCATCTCAAGAGGAGGCTCTCTCAAGAGGAACGGCGAGAGGAACTCCAGGGTCGTGCCACCATTCCAAGAGTCCCCCAGATGTCTCAGTCCATACCAGAGGAAACTCTTTTCCCTACACCGCCTCGTCTTTCACTCCGAGGTACGACTCACACCAAGGTGGCACGTGGCACAGCCCTGTGGGAAAGCCTCGTGGGAAAGCCTCGAGGGACAGCCTCGAGGGAAAGCCACAGATCCCTTGATCCACGTGACAGGAAGCGTGACACTACTGCTGCAGCTCGGGAGGAAAGCGCACGTGCATGCCCCCACTCGAGACGAGGCCTGACTCCCCTGGGGAGACTCATAAGCACCCCAAGAACCATGGCAACACTGGAGAGCAATCCTCAGGTTCCGGTCCCGACTCCACACAAGGACTGAGACCCCGGCATGGACGGGAGAGGAATCCCGAGACGTCCCCTAGCAACTCGCATGGGGACTGGCCTTTCCTGAGGCCACCAGAGCGGATCCCTGAGGTCCCCGTCGTAACTCGAGAAGACCTGCCGCAACTCGAGAAAATCCAGGAGGTTCTCCCCTCCAGGCGAGATGAGGCCCATTTCCGCTGAGGCGTCTCGAGGCTAATCACACCTCACTTCTGGAACTTCGAAACGGTCCTTCACACCCTAGGTGCAAATCAAGAAGTTCCCCGACATACCCGTCTCCACTCGAGAGGAATCACGAGGGTCCCGCCCACATCCAGAGGAGCCCCGTTTCCGCCTCGTAGCTCGAGATGAGGGATCCTTTCCCTGCTTCGTCGGGAAAGAGTTCCCGGCGTTCCCGTCGCATCTCAAGAGGAGGCCCTCTAACAGGAACGGCGAGAGGAACTCCAGGGTCCTGCCACCATTCCAAGAGTCCCCCAGATGTCTCAGTCCATTCCAGAGGAACCTCTTTTCCCTTCACCGGCTTGTCTTTCATGCCGAGGATCGACTCACACCAAGGTGGCACGTGGCACAGCCCTGTGGGAAAGCCTCGTGGGAAAGCCTCGAGGGACAGCCTCAAGGGAAAGCCACAGATCCCTTGATCCACGTGACAGGAAGCGTGACACTACTGCTGCAGCTCGGGAGGAAAGCGCACGTGCATGCCCCCACTCGAGACGAGGCCTGACTCCCCTGGGGAGACTCAGAAGCACCCCAAGATCCATGGCAACACTGGAGAGGAATCCTCAGGTTCCGGCCCCGACTCCACACAAGGACTGAGGCCCCGGCATGGACGGGAGAGGAATCCCGAGAGGTCCCCTAGCAACTCGCATGGGGACTGGCCTTTCCTGAGGCCACCAGAGCGGGTCCCTGAGGTCCCCGTCGTAACTGGAGAAGACCTGCCGCAACTCGAGGAAATCCAGGAGGTTCTCCCCTCCAGGTGAGATGAGGCCCCTTTCTGCTGAGGCGTCTCGAGGGTGATCACACCTCACCTCTGGAACTTCGAAACGGTCCTTCACACCCTTGGTGCAAATCAAGAAGTTCCCCGACCTAGCCGTCTCCACTCGAGATGAATCACGAGGGTCCCGCCCACATCCAGAGGAGCCCCGTTTCCGCCTCGTAGCTCGAGATGAGGGATCCTTTCCCTGCTTCGTCGGGAAAGAGTTCCCGGCCTTCCCGTCGCATCTCAAGAGGAGGCCCTCTCAACAGGAACGGCCAGAGGAAATCCATGGTCGTGCCACCATTCCAAGAGTCCCCCAGATGTCTCAGTCCATTCCAGAGGAACCTCTTTTCCCTTCACCGGCTCGTCGTTCACGCCGAGGATCGACTCACACCAAGGTGGCTCTTGGCACAGCCCTGAGGGAAAGCCTCGTGGGAAAGCCTCGAGCGAAAGCCTCGAGTGAAAGCCACAGATCCCTTGATCCACGTGACAGGAAGCATGACACTACTGCTGCAGCTAGGGAGGAAAGCGCACGTGCATGCCCCCACTCGAGACGAGGCCTGACTCACCTGGGGAGACTCAGAAGCACCCCAAGATCCATGGCAACACTGGAGAGGAATCCTCAGTTTCCGGCCCCGACTCCACACAAGGTCTTAGGCCCCGGCATGGACGGGAGAGGAATCCCGAGAGGTCCCCTAGCAACTCGCATGGGGACTGGCCTTTCCTGAGGCCACCAGAGCGGGTCCCTGAGGTCCCCGTCGTAACTCGAGAAGACCTGCCGCAACTCGAGAAAATCCAGTAGGTTCTCCCCTCCAGGCGTGATGAGGCCCATTTCCGCTGAGGCGTCTCGAGGCTGATCACACCTCACCTCTGGAACTTCGAAAGGGTCCTTCACACCCTTGGTGCAAATCAAGAAGTTCCCCGACATACCCGTCTCCACTCGAGAGGAAACACGAGGGTCCCGCCCACATCCAGAGGAACCCCGTTTCCGCCTCGTAGCTCGAGATGAGGGATCCTTTCCCTGCTTCGTCGGGAAAGAGTTCCCGGCGTTCCCGTCGCATCTCAAGAGGAGGCCCTCTCAACAGGAACGGCGAGAGGAACTCCAGGGTCCTGCCACCATTCCAAGAGTCCCCCAGATGTCTCAGTCCATTCCAGAGGAACCTCTTTTCCCTTCACCGGCTTGTCTTTCATGCCGAGGATCGACTCACACCAAGGTGGCACGTGGCACAGCCCTGTGGGAAAGCCTCGTGGGAAAGCCTCGAGGGACAGCCTCGAGGGAAAGCCACAGATCCCTTGATCCACGTGACAGGAAGCGTGACACTACTGCTGCAGCTCGGGAGGAAAGCGCACGTGCATGTCCCCACTCGAGACGAGGCCTGATTCCCCTGGGGAGACTCAGAAGCACCCCTAGATCCATGGCAACACTGGAGAGGAATCCTCAGGTTCCGGCCCCGACTCCACACAAGGACTGAGGCCCCGGCATGGACGGGAGAGGAATCCCGAGAGGTCCCCTAGCAACTCGCATGGGGACTGGCCTTTCCTGAGGCCACCAGAGCGGGTCCCTGAGGTCCCCGTCGTAACTGGAGAAGACCTGCCGCAACTCGAGGAAATCCAGGAGGTTCTCCACTCCAGGTGAGATGAGGCCCCTTTCCACTGAGGCGTCTCGAGGGTGATCACACCTCACCTCTGGAACTTCGAAACGGTCCTTCACACCCTTGGTGCAAATCAAGAAGTTCCCCGACCTAGCCGTCTCCACTCGAGTGGAATCACGAGGGTCCCGCCCACATCCAGAGCAGCCCCGTTTCCGCCTCGTAGCTCGAGTTGAGTGATCCTTTCCCTGCTTCGTCGGGAAAGAGTTCCCGGCGTTCCCGTCGCCTCTCAAGAGGAGGCCCTCTCAACAGGAGCGGCGAGAGGAACTCCATGGTCGTGCCAGCATTCCAAGAGTCCCCCAGATGTCTCAGTCCATTCCAGAGGAAACTCTTTTCCCTTCACCGGCTCGTCTTTCACGCCGAGGATCGACTCACAACAAGGTGGCACGTGGCACAGCCCTGTGGCAAAGCCTCCTGGGAAAGCCTTGAGGGAGAGCCTCGTGGGAAAGCCACAGATCCCTTGATCCACGTGACAGGAAGCGTGACACTACTGCTGCAGCTCGGGAGGGAAGCGCACGTGCATGCCCCCACACGAGATGAGGCCTGACTCCCCTGGGGAGACTCAGAAGCACCCCTAGATCCATGGCAACACTGGAGAGGAATCCTCAGGTTCCGGCCCCGACTCCACACAAGGACTGAGGCCCCGGCATGGACGGGAGAGGAATCCCGAGAGGTCCCCAGCAAATCGCATGGGGACTGGCCTTTCCTGAGGCCTCCAGAGCGGGTCCCTGAGGTCCCCGTCATAACTCGAGAAGAACTGCCGCAACTCGAGAAAATCCAGGAGGTTCTCCCCTCCAGGCGACATGAGGCCCATTTCCGTTGAGGCGTCTCGAGGCTGATCACACCTCACCTCTGGAACTTCGAAAGGGTCCTTCACACCCTTGGTGCAAATCAACAAGTTCCCCGACATACCCGTCTCCACTCGACAGGAATCACGAGGGTCCTGCCCACATCCAGAGGAGCCCCGTTTCCGCCTCGTACCTCGAGATGAGGGATCCTTTCCCTGCTTCGTCGCGAAAGAGTTCCCGGCATTCCCGTCGCCTCTCAAGAGGAGGCCCTCTCAACAGGAGCGGCGAGAGGAACTCCATGGTCGTGCCAGCATTCCAAGAGTCCCCCAGATGTCTCAGTCCATTCCAGAGGAACCTCTTTTCCCTTCACCGGCTCGTCTTTCACGCCGAGGATCGACTCACACCAATGGCACAGCCCTGTGGTAAAGCCTCGTGGGAAAACCTCGAGGGACAGCCTCGAGGGAAAGCCACAGATCCCTTGATCCACGTGACAGGAAGCGTGACACTACTGCTGCAGCTCGGGAGGAAAGCGCACGTGCATGCCCCCACTCGAGACGAGGCCTGACTCCCCTGGGGAGACTCAGAAGCACCCCAAGATCCATGGCAACACTGGAGAGGAATCCTCAGTTTCCGGGCCCCGACTCCACACAAGGACTGAGGCCCCGGCATGGACGGGAGAGGAATCCCGAGAGGTCCCTTAGCAACTCGCATGGGGACTGGCCTTTACTGAGGCCAACAGAGCGGGTCCCTGAGGTCCCCGTCGTAACTCGAGAAGACCTGCCGCAACTCGAGAAAATCCAGGAGGTTCTCCCCTCCAGGCGAGATGAGGCCCATTTCCGCTGAGGCGTCTCGAGGCTGATCACACCTCACCTCTGGAACTTCGAAAGGGTCCTTCACACCCTTGGTGCAAATCAAGAAGTTCCCCGACATACCCGTCTCCTCTCGAGAGGAAACACGAGGGTTCCGTCCACATCCAGAGGAGCCCCGTTTCCGCCTCGTAGCTCGAGATGAGGGATCCTTTCCCTGCTTCGTCGGGAAAGAGTTCCCGGCGTTCCCGTCGCACCTCAAGAGGAGGCCCTCTCAACAGGAGCGGCGAGAGGAACTCCATGGTCGTGCCAGCATTCCAAGAGTCCACCAGATGTCTCAGTCCATTCCAGAGGAACCTCTTTTCCCTTCACTGGCTCGTCTTTCACGCCGAGGATCGACTCACACCAAGGTGGCACGTGGCACAGCCCTGTGGGAAAGCCTCGTGGGAAAACCTCGAGGGACAGCCTCGAGGGAAAGCCACAGATCCCTTGATCCACGTGACAGGAAGCGTGACACTACTGCTGCACCTCGGGAGGGAAGCGCACGTGCATGCCCCCACACGAGATGAGGCCTGACTCCCCTCGGGAGACTCAGAAGCACCCCAAGATCCATGGCAACACTGGAGAGGAATCCTCAGGTTCGGCCCCGACTCCACACAAGGTCTTAGGCCCCGGCATGGACGGGAGAGGAATCCCGAGATGGCACCTAGCAACTCGCACGGGGACTGGCCTTTCTTGAGGCCACCAGAGCGGGTCCCTGAGGTCCCCGTCGTAACTCGAGAAGACCTGCCTCAACTCGAGAAAATCCAGGAGGTTCTCCCATCAAGGCGAGATGAGGCCCATTTCTGATGAGGCGTCTCGAGGCTGATCACACCTCACCTCTGTACCTTCGAAAGGGTCCTTCACACCCTTGGTGCAAAGCAAGAAGTTCCCCGACATACCCGTCTCCACTCGAGAGGAAACACGAGGGTCCCGCCCACATCCAGAGGAGCGCCGTTTCCGCCTCGTAGCTCGAGATGAGGGAATCTTTCCCTGCTTCGTCGGGAAAGAGTTCCCGGCCTTCCCGTCGCATCTCAAGAGGAGGCCCTCTGAACAGGAACGGCGAGAGGAACTCCAGGGTCGTGCCACCATTCCAAGAGTCCCCCAGATGTCTCAGTCCATTCCAGGGGAACCTCTTTTCCCTTCACCGGCTTGTCTTTCACGCCGAGGATCGACTCACACCAAGGTGGCACGTGGCACAGCCCTGTGGGAAAGCCTCGTGGGAAAGCCTCGAGGGACAGCCTCGAGGGAAAGCCACAGATCCCTTGATCCACGTGACAGGAAGCGTAACAGTACTGCTGCACCTCGGGAGGAAAGCGCACGTGCATGCCCCCCTCGAGACGAGGCCTGACTCCCCTGGGGAGACTCAGAAGCACCCCAAGATCCATGGCAACACTGGAGAGGAATCCTCAGGTTCGGCCCCGACTCCACACAAGGTCTTAGGCCCCGGCATGGACGGGAGAGGAATCCCGAGAGGTCCCCTAGCAACTCGCATGGGGACTGGCCTTTCCTGAGGCCACCATAGCGGGTCCCTGAGGTCCCCGTCATAACTCGAGAAGACCTGCCGCAACTCGAGAAAATCCAGGAGGTTCTCCCCTCCAGGCGAGATGAGGCCCATTTCCGCTGAGGCGTCTCGAGGCTGATCACACCTCCCCTCTGGAACTTCGAAAGGCTCTTTCACACCCTTGGTGCAAATCAAGAAGTTCCCCGACATACCCGTCTCCACTCGACAGGAATCACGAGGGTCCTGCCCACATCCAGAGGAGCCCCGTTTGCGCCTCGTAGCTCGAGATGAGGGATCCTTTCCCTGCTTCGTCGGGAAAGAGTTCCCGGCGTTCCCGTCGCCTCTCTAGAGGAGGCCCTCTCAACAGGAACGGCGAGAGGAACTCCAGGGTCGTGCCACCATTCCAAGAGTCCCCCAGATGTCTCAGTCCATTCCAGAGGAACCTCTTTTCCCTTCACCGGCTCGTCGCTCACGCCGAGGATCGACTCACACCAAGGTGGCACTTGGAACAGCCCTGAGGGAAAGCCTCGTGGGAAAGCCTCGAGCGAAAGCCTCGAGGGAAAGCCACAGATCCCTTGATCCACGTGACAGGAAGCATGACACTACTGCTGCAGCTAGGGAGGAAAGCGCACGTGCATGCCCCCACTCGAGACGAGGCCTGACTCCCCTGGGGAAACTCTGAAGCACCCCAAGATCCATGGTAACACTGGAGAGGAATCCTCAGGTTCCGGCCCCGACTCCACACAAGGTCTTAGACCCCGGCATGGACGGGAGAGGAATCCCGAGAGGTCCCCAAGCAACTCGCATGGGGACTGGCCTTTCCTGAGGACACCAGAGCGGGTCCCTGAGGTCCCCGTCGTAACTCGAGAAGACCTGCCGCAACTCGAGAAAATCCAGGAGGTTCTCCCCTCCAGGCGTGATGAGGCCCATTTCCGCTGAGGCGTCTCGAGGCTGATCACACCTCACCTCTGGAACTTCGAAAGGATCCTTCACACCCTTGGTGCAAATCAAGAAGTTCCCCGACATACCCGTCTCCACTCGAGAGGAAACACGAGGGTCCCGCCCACATCCAGAGGAACCCCGTTTCCGCCTCGTAGCTCGAGATGAGGGATCCTTTCCCTGATTCGTCGGGAAAGAGTTCCCGGCGTTCCCGTCGCATCTCAAGAGGAGGCCCTCTCAACAGGAACGGCGAGAGGAACTCCAGGGTCGTGCCACCATTCCAAGAGTCCCCCAGATGTCTCAGTCCATTCCAGAGGAACCTCTTTTCCCTTCACCGGCACATCTTTCACGCCGAGGATCGACTCACACCAAGGTGGCACGTGGCACAGCCCTGTGGGAAAGCCTCGTGTGTAAGCCTCGAGGGACAGCCTCGAGGGAAAGCCACAGATCCCTTGATCCACGTGACAGGAAGCGCGACACTACTGCTGCAGCTCGTAAGGAAAGCGCACGTGCATGCCCCCACTCGAGACGATGCCTGACTCCCCTGGGGAGACTCAGAAGCACCCCAAGATCCATGGCAACACTGGAGAGGAATCCTCAGGTTCCGGCCCCGACCCCAGACAAGGACTGAGGCCCCGGCATGGACGGGGGAGTAATCCCGAGAGGTCCCCTAGCAACTCGCATGGGGACTGGCCTTTCCTGAGGCCACCAGAGCGGGTCCCTCAGATCCCCGTGGTAACTCGAGAAGACCTGCCGCAACTCGAGAAAATCCAGGAGGTTCTCCCCTCCCGGCGAGATGAGGCCCATTGCCGCTGAGGCGTCTCGAGGCTGATCACACCTCACCTCTGGAACTTTGAAAGGGTCCTTCACACCCTTGGTGCAAATCAAGAAGTTCCCCGACATACCCGTCTCCACTCGAGATGAATCACGAGGGTCCCGCCCACATCCAGAGGAGCCCCGTTTCCGCCTCGTAGCTCGAGATGAGGGATCCTTTCCCTGCTTCGTCGGGAAAGAGTTCCCGGGCTTCCCGTCGCATCTCAAGAGGAAGCCCTCTCAACAGGAACGGCCAGAGGAAATCCAGGGTCGTGCCACCATTCCAAGAGTCCCCCAGATGTCTCAGTCCATTCCAGAGGAACCTCTTTTCCCTTCACCGGCTCGTCGTTCACGCCGAGGATCGACTCACACCAAGGTGGCACTTGGCACAGCCCTGAGGGAAAGCCTCGTGGGAAAGCCTCGAGCGAAAGCCTCGAGTGAAAGCCACAGATCCCTTGATCCACGTGACAGGAAGCATGACACTACTGCTGCAGCTAGGGAGGAAAGCGCACGTGCATGCCCCCACTCGAGACGAGGCCTGACTCACCTGGGGAGACTCAGAAGCACCCCAAGATCCATGGCAACACTGGAGAGGAATCCTCAGTTTCCGGCCCCGACTCCACACAAGGTCTTAGGCCCCGGCATGGACGGGAGAGGAATCCCGAGAGGTCCCCTAGCAACTCGCATGGGGACTGGCCTTTCCTGAGGCCACCAGAGCGGGTCCCTGAGGTCCCCGTCGTAACTCGAGAAGACCTGCTGCAACTCGAGAAAATCCAGGAGGTTCTCCCCTCCAGGCGTGATGAGGCCCATTTCCGCTGAGGCGTCTCGAGGCTGATCACACCTCACCTCTGGAACTTCGAAAGGGTCCTTCACACCCTTGGTGCAAATCAAGAAGTTCCCCGACATACCCGTCTCCACTCGAGAGGAAACACGAGGGTCCCGCCCACATCCAGAGGAACCCCGTTTCCGCCTCGTAGCTCGAGATGAGGGATCCTTTCCCTGCTTCGTCGGGAAAGAGTTCCCGGCGTTCCCGTCGCATCTCAAGAGGAGGCCCTCTCAACAGGAACGGCGAGAGGAACTCCAGGGTCCTGCCACCATTCCAAGAGTCCCCCAGATGTCTCAGTCCATTCCAGAGGAACCTCTTTTCCCTTCACCGGCTTGTCTTTCACTCCGAGGATCGACTCACACCAATGGCACAGCCCTGTGGTAAAGCCTCGTGGGAAAGCCTCGAGGGACAGCCTCGAGGGAAAGCCACAGATCCCTTGATCCACGTGACACGAAGCGTGACACTACTGCTGCTGCTCGGGAGGAAAGCGCACGTGCATGCCCCCACTCGAGACGAGGCCTGACTCCCCTGGGGAGACGCAGAAGCACCCCAAGATCCATGGCAAAACTGGAGAGGAATCCTCAGGTTCCGGCCCCGACTCCACACAAGGACTGAGGCCCCGGCATGGACGGGAGAGGAATACGAGAGGTCCCCTAGCAACTCGCATGGGGACTGGCCTTTCCTGAGGCAACAAGAGCGGGTGCCTGAGGTCCCCGTCGTAACTCGAGAAGACCTCCCGCAGCTCGAGAAAATCCAGGAGGTTCTCCCCTCCAGGCGAGATGAGGCCCATTTCCGCTGAGGCGTCTCGAGGCTGATCACACCTCACCTCTGGAACTTCGAAAGGGTCCTTCACACCCTTGGTGCAAATCAAGAAGTTCCCCGACCTAGCCGTCTCCACTCGAGAGGAATCACGAGGGTCCCGCCCACATACAGAGGAGCCCCGTTTCCGCCTCGTAGCTCGAGATGAGGGATCCTTTCCCTGCTTCGTCGGGAAAGAGTTCCCGGCGTTCCCGTCGCATCTCAAGAGGAGGCCCTCTCAACAGGAACGGCGAGAGGAACTCCAGGGTCGTGCCACTATTCCAAGAGTCCCCCAGATGTCTCAGTCCATTCCAGAGGAAACTATTTTCCCTTCACCGGCTCGTCTTTCACGCCGAGGATCGACTCACACCAAGGTGGCACGTGGCACAGCCCTGTGGGAAAGCCTCGTGGGAAAGCCTCGAAGGACAGCCTCGAGGGAAAGCCACAGATCCCTTGATCCACGTGACAGGAAGCGTGACACTACTGCTGCAGCTCGGGAGGAAAGCGCACGTGCAAGCCCCCACCCGAGACGAGGCCTGACTCCCTGGGGAGACTCAGAAGCACCCCAAGTTCCATGGCAACACTGGAGAGGAATCCTCAGGTTCCGGCCCCGACTCCACACAAGGACTGAGGCCCCGGCATGGACGGGAGAGGAATCCCGAGAGGTCCCCTAGCAACTCGCACGGGGACTGGCCTTTCCTGAGGCAACCAGAGCGGGTCCCTGAGGTCCCCGTCGTAACTCGAGAAGACCTGCCGCAGCTCGAGAAAATCCAGGAGGTTCTCCCCTCCAGGCGAGATGAGGCCCATTTCCGCTGAGGCGTCTCGAGGCTGATCACACCTCACCTCTGGAACTTCGAAAGGGTCCTTCACACCCTTGGTGCAAATCAAGAAGTTCCCCGACCTAGCCGTCTCCACTCGAGAGGAATCACGAGGGTCCCGCCCACATCCAGAGGAGCCCCGTTTCCGCCTCGTAGCTCGAGATGAGGGATCCTTTCCCTGCTTCGTCGGGAAAGAGTTCCCGGCGTTCCCGTCGCATCTCAAGAGGAGGCCCTCTGAACAGGTACGGCGAGAGGAACTCCAGGGTCGTGCCACCATTCCAAGAGTCCCCCAGATGTCTCAGTCCATTCCAGAGGAACCTCTTTTCCCTTCAACGACTCCTCTTTCACGCCAAGGATCGACTCACACCAAGGTGGCACGTGGCACAGCCCTGTGGGAAAGCCTCGTGGGAAAGCCTCGAGGGACAGCCTCGAGGGAAAGCCACAGATCCCTTGATCCACGTGACAGGAAGCGTGACACTACTGCTGCAGCTCGGGAGGAAAGCGCACGTGCATGCCCCCACTCGAGACGAGGCCTGACTCCCCTGGGGAGACTCAGAAGCACCCCAAGATCCATGGCAACACTGGAGAGGAATCCTCAGGTTCCGGCCCCGACTCCACACAAGGACTGAGGCCCCGGCATGGACGGGAGAGGAATCCCGAGAGGTCCCCTAGCAACTCGCATGGGGACTGGCCTTTCCTGAGGCAACAAGAGCGGGTGCCTGAGGTCCCCGTCGTAACTCGAGAAGACCTCCCGCAGCTCGAGAAAATCCAGGAGGTTCTCCCCTCCAGGCGAGATGAGGCCCATTTCCGCTGAGGCGTCTCGAGGCTGATCACACCTCACCTCTGGAACTTCGAAAGGGTCCTTCACACCCTTGGTGCAAATCAAGAAGTTCCCCGACCTAGCCGTCTCCACTCGAGAGGAATCACGAGGGTCCCGCCCACATACAGAGGAGCCCCGTTTCCGCCTCGTAGCTCGAGATGAGGGATCCTTTCCCTGCTTCGTCGGGAAAGAGTTCCCGGCGTTCCCGTCGCATCTCAAGAGGAGGCCCTCTCAACAGGAACGGCGAGAGGAACTCCAGGGTCGTGCCACTATTCCAAGAGTCCCCCAGATGTCTCAGTCCATTCCAGAGGAACCTCTTTTCCCTTCACCGGCTCGTCTTTCACGCCGAGGATCGACTCACACCAAGGTGGCACGTGGCACAGCCCTGTGGGAAAGCCTCGTGGGAAAGCCTCGAGGGACAGCGTCGAGGGAAAGCCACAGATCCCTTGATCCACGTGACAGGAAGCGTGACACTACTGCTGCAGCTCGGGAGGAAAGCGCACGTGCATGCCCCCAACTCGAGACGAGGCCTGACTCCTTGGGGAGACTCAGAAGCACCCCAAGATCCATGGCAACACTGGAGAGGAATCCTCAGGTTCCGGCCCCGACTCCACACAAGGACTGAGGCCCCGGCATGGACGGGAGAGGAATCCCGAGAGGTCCCCTAGCAACTCGCACGGGGACTGGCCTTTCCTGAGGCCACCAGAGCGGGTCCCTGAGGTCCCCGTCGTAACTCGAGAAGACCTGCCGCAGCTCGAGAAAATCCAGGAGGTTCTCCCCTCCAGGCGAGATGAGGCCCATTTCCGCTGAGGCGTCTCGAGGCTGTTCACACCTCACCTCTGGAACTTCGAAAGGGTCCTTCACACCCTTGGTGCAAATCAAGAAGTTCCCCGACCTAGCCGTCTCCACTCGAGAGGAATCACGAGGGTCCCGCCCACACACAGAGGAGCCCCGTTTCCGCCTCGTAGCTCGAGATGAGGGATCCTTTCCCTGCTTCGTCGGGAAAGAGTTCCCGGCGTTCCCGTCGCCTCTCAAGAGGAGGCCCTCTCAACAGGAATGGCGAGAGGAACTCCAGGGTCGTGCCACCATTCCAAGAGTCCCCCAGATGTCTCAGTCCATTCCAAAGGAACCTCTTTTCCCTTCACCGGCTCGTCTTTCACGCCGAGGATCGACTCACACCAAGGTGGCACGTGGCACAGCCCTGTGGGAAAGCCTCGTAGGAAAGCCTCGAGGGACAGCCTCGAGGGAAAGCCACAGATCCCTTGATCCACGTGACAGGAAGCGTGACACTACTGCTGCAGCTCGGAAGGAAAGCGCACGTGCATGCCCCCACTCGAGACGAGGCCTGACTCCCCTGGGGAGACTCAGAAGCACCCCAAGATCCATGGCAACACTGGAGAGGAATCCTCAGGTTCCGGCCCCGACTCCACACAAGGACTGAGGCCCCGGCATGGACGGGAGAGGAATCCCGAGTGGTCCCCTAGCAACTCGCATGGGGACTGGCCTTTCCTGAGGCAACAAGAGCGGGTGCCTGAAGTCCCCGTCGTAACTCGAGAAGACCTGCCGCAGCTCGAGAAAATCCAGGAGGTTCTCCCCTCCTAGCGAGATGAGGCCCATTTCCGCTGAGGTGTCTCGAGGCTGATCACACCTCACCTCTGGAACTTCGAAAGGGTCCTTCACACCCTTGGTCCAAATCAAGAAGTTCCCCGACCTAGCCGTCTCC
This sequence comes from Budorcas taxicolor, assembly GCF_023091745.1. Lineage (NCBI taxonomy): Eukaryota > Metazoa > Chordata > Mammalia > Artiodactyla > Bovidae > Budorcas > Budorcas taxicolor. The sequence goes on from NW_026291787.1 coordinate 19,752, forward strand.
ACTCGAGAGGAATCACGAGGGTCCCGCCCACACACAGAGGAGCCCCGTTTCCGCCTCGTAGCTCGAGATGAGGGATCCTTTCCCTGATTCGTCGGGAAAGAGTTCCCGGCGTTCCCGTCGCATCTCAAGAGGAGGACCTCTCAACAGGAACGGCGAGAGGAACTCCAGGGTCGTGCCACCATTCCAAGAGTCCCCCAGATGTCTCAGTCCATTCCAGAGGAACCTCTTTTCAATTCACCGGCTCGTCTTTCACGCCGAGGATCGACTCACACCAAGGTGGCACGTGGCACAGCCCTGTGGGAAAGCCTCGTGGGAAAGCCACAGATCCCTTGATCCACGTGACAGGAAGCGTGACACTACTGCTGCAGCTCGGGAGGAAAGCGCACGTGCATGCCCCCACTCGAGACGAGGCCTGACTCCCTGGGGAGACTCAGAAGCACCCCAAGATCCATGGCAACACTGGAGAGGAATCCTCAGGTTCCGGCCCCGACTCCACACAAGGACTGAGGCCCCGGCATGGACGGGAGAGGAATCCCGAGAGGTCCCCTAGCAACTCGCATGCGGACTGGCCTTTCCTGAGGCCACCAGAGCGGGTCCCTGAGGTCCCCATCGTAACTCGAGAAGACCTGCCACAGCTCGAGAAAATCCAGGAGGTTCTCCCCTCCAGGCGAGATGAGGCCCATTTCCGCTGAGGCGTCTCGAGGCTGATCACACCTCACCTCTGGAACTTCGAAAGGGTCCTTCACACCCTTGGTGCAAATCAAGAAGTTCCCCGACCTAGCCGTCTCCACTCGAGAGGAATCACGAGGGTCCCGCCCACATCCAGAGGAGCCCCGTTTCCGCCTCGTAGCTCGAGATGAGGGATCCTTTCCCTGCTTCGTCGGGAAAGAGTTCCCGGCGTTCCCGTCGCATCTCAAGAGGAGGCCCTCTCAACAGGAACGGCGAGAGGAACTCCAGGGTCGTGCCACCATTCCAAGAGTCCCCCAGATGTCTCAGTCCATTCCAGAGGAACCTCTTTTCCCTTCACCGGCTCGTCTTTCACGCCGAGGATCGACTCAAACCAAGGTGGCACGTGGCACAGCCCTGTGGGAAAGCCTCGTGGGAAAGCCTCGAGGGACAGCCTCGAGGGAAAGCCACAGATCCCTTGATCCACGTGACAGGAAGCGTGACACTACTGCTGCAGCTCGGGAGGAAAGCGCACGTGCATGCCCCCACTCGAGACGAGGCCTGACTCCCCTGGGGAGACTCAAAAGCACCCCAAGATCCATGGCAACACTGGAGAGGAATCCTCAGGTTCCGGCCCCGACTCCACACAAGGACTGAGGCCCCGGCATGGACGGGAGAGGAATCCCGAGAGGTCCCCTAGCAACTCGCATGGAGACTGGCCTTTCCTGAGGCCAGCAGAGCGGGTCCCTGAGGTCCCCGTCGTAACACGAGAAGACCTGCCGCAGCTCGAGAAACTCCAGGAGGTTCTCCCCTCCAGGCGAGATGAGGCCCATTTCCGCTGAGGCGTCTCGAGGCTGATCACACCTCACCTCTGGAACTTCGAAAGGGTCCTTCACACCCTTGGTGCAAATCAAGAAGTTCCCCGACCAAGCCGTCCCCACTCGAGAGGAATCACGAGGGTCCCGCCCACATCCAGAGGAGCCCAGTTTCCGCCTCGTAGCTCGAGATGAGGGATCCTTTCCCTGCTTCGTCGGGAAAGAGTCCCCGGCGTTCCCGTCGGACCTCAAGAGGAGGCCCTCTCAACAGGAACGGTGAGAGGAACTCTAGGGTCGTGCCACCATTCCAAGAGTCCCCCAGATGTCTCAGTCCATTCCAGAGGAACCTCTATTCCCTTCACCGGCTCGTCTTTCACGCCGAGGATCGACTCACACCAAGGTGGCACGTGGCACAGCCCTGTGGGAAAGCCTCGTGGGAAAGCCTCGAGGGACAGCCTCGAGGGAAAGCCACAGATCCCTTGATCCACGTGACAGGAAGCGTGACACTACTGCTGCAGCTCGGGAGGAAAGCGCACGTCCATGCCCCCACTCGAGACGAGGCCTGACTCCCCTGGGGAGACTCAGAAGCACCCCAAGATCCATGGCAACACTGGAGAGGAATCCTCAGGTTTCGGCCCCGACTCCACACAAGGACTGAGGCCCCGGCATGGACGGGAGAGGAATCCCGAGATGTACCCTAGCAACTCGCATGGGGACTGGCCTTTCCTGAGGCCACCAGAGCGGGTCCCTGAGGTCCTCGTCGTAACTCGAGAAGACATGCCGCAGCTCGAGAAAATCCAGGAGGTTCTCCCCTCCAGGCGAGATGAGGCCCATTTCCGCTGAGGCGTCTCGAGGCTGATCACACCTCACCTCTGGAACTTCGAAAGGGTCCTTCACACCCTTGGTGCAAATCAAGAAGTTCCCCGACATACCCGTCTCCACTCGAGAGGAATAACGAGGGTCCCGCCCACATCCAGAGGAGCCCGGTTTCCGCCTCGTAGCTCGAGATGAGGTATCCTTTCCCTGCTTCGTCGGGAAAGAGTTCCCGGCGTTCCCGTCGCATCTCAAGAGGAGGCCCTCTCAACAGGAACGGCGAGAGGAACTCCAGGGTCGTGCCACCATTCCAAGAGTCCCCCAGATGTCTCAGTCCATTCCAGAGGAACCTCTTTCCCTTCACCGGCACGTCTTTCACGCCGAGGATCGACTCACACCAAGGTGGCACGTGGCACAGCCCTGTGGGAAAGCCTCGTGGGAAAGCCTCGAGGGACAGCCTCGAGGGAAAGCCACAGATCCCTTGATCCACGTGACAGGAAGCGTGACACTACTGCTGCAGCTCGGGAGGAAAGCGCACGTGCATGCCCCCACTCGAGACGAGGCCTGACTCCCCTGGGGAGACTCAGAAGCACCCCAAGATCCATGGCAACACTGGAGAGGAATCCTCAGGTTCCGGCCCCGACTCCACACAAGGACTGAGGCCCCGGCATGGACGGGAGAGGAATCCCGAGAGGACCCCTAGCAACTCGCATGGGGACTGGCCTTTCCTGAGGCCACCAGAGCGGGTCCCTGAGGTCCCCGTCGTAACTCGAGAAGACCTGCCGCAACTCGAGAAAATCCAGGAGGTTCTCCCCTCCAGGCGAGATGAGGCCCATTTCCGCTGAGGTGTCTCGAGGCTGATAACACCTCACCTCTGGAACTTCGAAAGGGTCCTTCACACCCTTGGTGCAAATCAAGAAGTTCCTCGCCCTAGCCGTCTCCATTCGAGAGGAATCACGAGGGTCCCGCCCACATCCAGAGGAGCCCCGTTTCCGCCTCGTAGCTCGAGATGAGGGATCCTTTCCCTGCTTCGTCGGGAAAGAGTTCCCGGCGTTCCCGTCGCATCTCAAGAGGAGGCCCTCTGAACAGGAACGGCGAGAGGAACTCCAGGGTCGTGCAACCATTCCAAGAGTCCCCCAGATATCTCAGTCCATTCCAGAGGAACCTCTTTTCCCTTCACCGGCTCGTCTTTCACGCCGAGGATCGATTCACACCAAGGTGGCACGTGGCACAGCCCTGTGGGAAAGCCTCGTGGGAAAACCTCGAGGGACAGCCTCGAGGGAAAGCCACAGATCCCTTGATCCACGTGACAGGAAGCGTGACACTACTGCTGCAGCTCAGGAGGGAAGCGCACGTGCATGCCCCCACTCGAGACGAGGCCTGACTCCCCTGGGGAGACTCAGAAGCACCCCAAGATCCATGGCAACACTGGAGAGGAATCCTCAGGTTCGGCCCCGACTCCACACAAGGTCTTAGGCCCCGGCATGGACGGGAGAGGAATCCCGAGATGGCCCCTAGCAACTCGCACGGGGACTGGCCTTTCTTGAGGCCACCAGAGCGGGTCCCTGAGGTCCCCGTCGTAACTCGAGAAGACCTGCCTCAACTCGAGAAAATCCAGGAGGTTCTCCCCTCAAGGCGAGATGAGGCCCATTTCGGATGAGGCGTCTCGAGGCTGATCACACCTCACCTCTGTACCTTCGAAAGGGTCCTTCACACCCTTGGTGCAAAGCAAGAAGTTCCCCGACATACCCGTCTCCACTCGAGAGGAAACACGAGGGTCCCGCCCACATCCAGAGGAGCCCCGTTTCCGCCTCATAGCTCGAGATGAGGGATCCTTTCCCTGCTTCGTCGGGAAAGAGTTCCCGGCGTTCCCGTCGCATCTCAAGAGGAGGCTCTCTCAACAGGAACGGCGAGAGGAACTCCAGGGTCGTGCCACCATTCCAAGAGTCCCCCAGATACCTCAGTCCATACCAGAGGAACCTCTTTTCCCTACACCGGCTTGTCTTTCACGCCGAGGATCGACTCACACCAAGGTGGCACGTGGCACAGCCCTGTGGGAAAGCCTCGTGGGAAAGCATCGAGGGACAGCCTCGAGGGAAAGCCACAGATCCCTTGATCCACGTGACAGGAAGCGTGACACTACTGCTGCTGCTCGGGAGGAAAGCGCACGTGCATGCCCCCACTCGAGACGAGGCCTGACTCCCCTGGGGAGACTCAGAAGCACCCCAAGATCCATGGCAAAACTGGAGAGGAATCCTCAGGTTCCGGCCCCGACTCCACACAAGGACTGAGGCCCCGGCATGGACGGGAGAGGAATCCCGAGAGGTCCCCTAGCAACTCGCATGGGGACTGGCCATTCCTGAGGCAACAAGAGCGGGTGCCTGAGGTCCCTGTCGTAACTCGAGAAGACCTCCCGCAGCTCGAGAAAATCCAGGAGGTTCTCCCCTCCAGGCGAGATGAGGCCCATTTCCGCTGAGGCGTCTCGAGGCTGATCACACCTCACCTCTGGAACTTCGAAAGGGTCCTTCACACCCTTGGTGCAAATCAAGAAGTTCCCCGACCTGGCCGTCTCCACTCGAGAGGAATCACGAGGGTCCCGCCCACATACAGAGGAGCCCCGTTTCCGCCTCGTAGCTCGAGATGAGGGATCCTTTCCCTGCTTCGTCGGGAAAGAGTTCCCGGCGTTCCCGTCGCATCTCAAGAGGAGGCCCTCTCAACAGGAACGGCGAGAGGAACTCCAGGGTCGTGCCACTATTCCAAGAGTCCCCCAGATGTCTCAGTCCATTCCAGAGGAACCTCTTTTCCCTTCACCGGCTCGTCTTTCACGCCGAGGATCGACTCACACCAAGGTGGCACGTGGCACAGCCCTGTGGGAAAGCCTCGTGGGAAAGCCTCGAGGGACAGCCTCGAGGGAAAGCCACAGATCCCTTGATCCACGTGACAGGAAGCGTGACACTACTGCTGCAGCTCGGGAGGAAAGCGCACGTGCATGCCCCCACTCGAGACGAGGCCTGACTCCCTGGGGAGACTCAGAAGCACCCCAAGATCCATGGCAACACTGGAGAGGAATCCTCAGGTTCCGGCCCCGACTCCACACAAGGACTGAGGCTCCGGCATGGACGGGAGAGGAATCCCGAGAGGTCCCCTAGCAACTCACACGGGGACTGGCCTTTCCTGAGGCCACCAGAGCGGGTCCCTGAGGTCCCCGTCGTAACTCGAGAAGACCTGCCGCAGCTCGAGAAAATCCAGGAGGTTCTCCCCTCCAGGCGAGATGAGGCCCATTTCCGCTGAGGCGTCTCGAGGCTGATCACACCTCACCTCTGGAACTTCGAAAGGGTCCTTCACACCCTTGGTGCAAATCAAGAAGTTCCCCGACCTAGCCGTCTCCACTCGAGAGGAATCACGAGGGTCCCGCCCACACACAGAGGAGCCCCGTTTGCGCCTCGTAGCTCGAGATGAGGGATCCTTTCCCTGCTTCGTCGGGAAAGAGTTCCCGGCGTTCCCGTCGCCTCTCAAGAGGAGGCCCTCTCAACAAGAATGGCGAGAGGAACTCCAGGGTCGTGCCACCATTCCAAGAGTCCCCCAGATGTCTCAGTCCATTCCAAAGGAACCTCTTTTCCCTTCACCGGCTCGTCTTTCACGCCGAGGATCGACTCACACCAAGGTGGCACGTGGCACAGCCCTGTGGGAAAGCCTCGTGGGAAAGCCTCGAGGGACAGCCTCGAGGGAAAGCCACAGATCCCTTGATCCACGTGACAGGAAGCGTGACACTACTGCTGCAGCACGGAAGGAAAGCGCACGTGCATGCCCCCACTCGAGACGAGGCCTGACTCCCCTGGGGAGACTCAGAAGCACCCCAAGATCCATGGCAACACTGGAGAGGAATCCTCAGGTTCCGGCCCCGACTCCACACAAGGACTGAGGCCCCGGCATGGACGGGAGAGGAATCCCGAGAGGTCCCCTAGCAACTCGCATGGGGACTGGCCTTTCCTGAGGCAACAAGAGCGGGTGCCTGAGGTCCCCGTCGTAACTCGAGAAGACCTGCCGCAGCTCGAGAAAATCCAGGAGGTTCTCCCCTCCTAGCGAGATGAGGCCCATTTCCGCTGAGGTGTCTCGAGGCTGATCACACCTCACCTCTGGAACTTCGAAAGGGTCCTTCACACCCTTGGTGCAAATCAAGAAGTTCCCCGACCTAGCCGTCTCCACTCGAGAGGAATCACGAGGGTCCCGCCCACACACAGAGGAGCCCCGTTTCCGCCTCGTAGCTCGAGATGAGGGATCCTTTCCCTGCTTCGTCGGGAAAGAGTTCCCGGCGTTCCCGTCGCATCTCAAGAGGAGGCCCTCTCAACAGGAACGGCGAGAGGAACTCCAGGGTCGTGCCACCATTCCAAGAGTCCCCCAGATGTCTCAGTCCATTCCAGAGGAACCTCTTTTCCCTTCACCGGCTCGTCTTTCACGCCGAGGATCGACTCACACCAAGGTGGCACGTGGCACAGCCCTGTGGGAAAGCCTCGTGGGAAAGCCTCGAGGGACAGCCTCGAGGGAAAGCCACAGATCCCTTGATCCACGTGACACGAAGCGTGACACTACTGCTGCTGCTCGGGAGGAAAGCGCACGTGCATGCCCCCACTCGAGACGAGGCCTGACTCTCCTGGGGAGACTCAGAAGCACCCCAAGATCCATGGCAACACTGGAGAGGAATCCTCAGGTTCCGGCCCCGACTCCACACAAGGACTGAGGCCCCGGCATGGACGGGAGAGGAATACGAGAGGTCCCCTAGCAACTCGCATGGGGACTGGCCTTTCCTGAGGCAACAAGAGCGGGTGCCTGAGGTCCCCGTCGTAACTCGAGAAGACCTCCCGCAGCTCGAGAAAATCCAGGAGGTTCTCCCCTCCAGGCGAGATGAGGCCCATTTCCGCTGAGGCGTCTCGAGGCTGATCACACCTCACCTCTGGAACTTCGAAAGGGTCCTTCACACCCTTGGTGCAAATCAAGAAGTTCCCCGACCTAGCCGTCTCCACTCGAGAGGAATCACGAGGGTCCCGCCCACATACAGAGGAGCCCCGTTTCCGCCTCGTAGCTCGAGATGAGGGATCCTTTCCCTGCTTCGTCGGGAAAGAGTTCCCGGCGTTCCCGTCGCATCTCAAGAGGAGGCCCTCTCAACAGGAACGGCGAGAGGAACTCCAGGGTCGTACCACTATTCCAAGAGTCCCCCAGATGTCTCAGTCCATTCCAGAGGAAACTATTTTCCCTTCACCGGCTCGTCTTTCACGCCGAGGATCGACTCACACCAAGGTGGCACGTGGCACAGCCCTGTGGGAAAGCCTCGTGGGAAAGCCTCGAGGGACAGCCTCGAGGGAAAGCCACAGATCCCTTGATCCACGTGACAGGAAGCGTGACACTACTGCTGCAGCTCGGGAGGAAAGCGCACGTGCAAGCCCCCACCCGAGACGAGGCCTGACTCCCTGGGGAGACTCAGAAGCACCCCAAGATCCATGGCAACACTGGAGAGGAATCCTCAGGTTCCGGCCCCGACTCCACACAAGGACTGAGGCCCCGGCATGGACGGGAGAGGAATCCCGAGAGGTCCCCTAGCAACTCGCACGGGGACTGGCCTTTCCTGAGGCAACCAGAGCGGGTCCCTGAGGTCCCCGTCGTAACTCGAGAAGACCTGCCGCAGCTCGAGAAAATCCAGGAGGTTCTCCCCTCCAGGCGAGATGAGGCCCATTTCCGCTGAGGCGTCTCGAGGCTGATCACACCTCACCTCTGGAACTTCGAAAGGGTCCTTCACACCCTTGGTGCAAATCAAGAAGTTCCCCGACCTAGCCGTCTCCACTCGAGAGGAATCACGAGGGTCCCGCCCACATCCAGAGGAGCCCCGTTTCCGCCTCGTAGCTCGAGATGAGGGATCCTTTCCCTGCTTCGTCGGGAAAGAGTTCCCGGCGTTCCCGTCGCATCTCAAGAGGAGGCCCTCTGAACAGGTACGGCGAGAGGAACTCCAGGGTCGTGCCACCATTCCAAGAGTCCCCCAGATGTCTCAGTCCATTCCAGAGGAACCTCTTTTCCCTTCAACGACTCATCTTTCACGCCAAGGATCGACTCACACCAAGGTGGCACGTGGCACAGCCCTGTGGGAAAGCCTCGTGGGAAAGCCTCGAGGGACAGCCTCGAGGGAAAGCCACAGATCCCTTGATCCACGTGACAGGAAGCGTGACACTACTGCTGCTGCTCGGGAGGAAAGCGCACGTGCATGCCCCCACTCGAGACGAGGCCTGACTCCCCTGGGGAGACTCAGAAGCACCCCAAGATCCATGGCAACACTGGAGAGGAATCCTCAGGTTCCGGCCCCGACTCCACACAAGGACTGAGGCCCCGGCATGGACGGGAGAGGAATCCCGAGAGGTCCCCTAGCAACTCGCATGGGGACTGGCCTTTCCTGAGGCAACAAGAGCGGGTGCCTGAGGTCCCCGTCGTAACTCGAGAAGACCTCCCGCAGCTCGAGAAAATCCAGGAGGTTCTCCCCTCCAGGCGAGATGAGGCCCATTTCCGCTGAGGCGTCTCGAGGCTGATCACACCTCACCTCTGGAACTTCGAAAGGGTCCTTCACACCCTTGGTGCAAATCAAGAAGTTCCCCGACCTAGCCGTCTCCACTCGAGAGGAATCACGAGGGTCCCGCCCACATACAGAGGAGCCCCGTTTCCGCCTCGTAGCTCGAGATGAGGGATCCTTTCCCTGCTTCGTCGGGAAAGAGTTCCCGGCGTTCCCGTCGCATCTCAAGAGGAGGCCCTCTCAACAGGAACGGCGAGAGGAACTCCAGGGTCGTGCCACTATTCCAAGAGTCCCCCAGATGTCTCAGTCCATTCCAGAGGAACCTCTTTTCCCTTCACCGGCTCGTCTTTCACGCCGAGGATCGACTCACACCAAGGTGGCACGTGGCACAGCCCTGTGGGAAAGCCTCGTGGGAAAGCCTCGAGGGACAGCCTCGAGGGAAAGCCACAGATCCCTTGATCCACGTGACAGGAAGCGTGACACTACTGCTGCAGCTCGGGAGGAAAGCGCACGTGCAAGCCCCCACCCGAGACGAGGCCTGACTCCCTGGGGAGACTCAGAAGCACCCCAAGATCCATGGCAACACTGGAGAGGAATCCTCAGGTTCCGGCCCCGACTCCACACAAGGACTGAGGCCCCGGCATGGACGGGAGAGGAATCCCGAGAGGTCCCCTAGCAACTCGCACGGGGACTGGCCTTTCCTGAGGCAACCAGAGCGGGTCCCTGAGGTCCCCGTCGTAACTCGAGAAGACCTGCCGCAGCTCGAGAAAATCCAGGAGGTTCTCCCCTCCAGGCGAGATGAGGCCCATTTCCGCTGAGGCGTCTCGAGGCTGATCACACCTCACCTCTGGAACTTCGAAAGGGTCCTTCACACCCTTGGTGCAAATCAAGAAGTTCCCCGACCTAGCCGTCTCCACTCGAGAGGAATCACGAGGGTCCCGCCCACATCCAGAGGAGCCCCGTTTCCGCCTCGTAGCTCGAGATGAGGGATCCTTTCCCTGCTTCGTCGGGAAAGAGTTCCCGGCGTTCCCGTCGCATCTCAAGAGGAGGCCCTCTGAACAGGTACGGCGAGAGGAACTCCAGGGTCGTGCCACCATTCCAAGAGTCCCCCAGATGTCTCAGTCCATTCCAGAGGAACCTCTTTTCCCTTCAACGACTCATCTTTCACGCCAAGGATCGACTCACACCAAGGTGGCACGTGGCACAGCCCTGTGGGAAAGCCTCGTGGGAAAGCCTCGAGGGACAGCCTCGAGGGAAAGCCACAGATCCCTTGATCCACGTGACAGGAAGCGTGACACTACTGCTGCTGCTCGGGAGGAAAGCGCACGTGCATGCCCCCACTCGAGACGAGGCCTGACTCCCCTGGGGAGACTCAGAAGCACCCCAAGATCCATGGCAACACTGGAGAGGAATCCTCAGGTTCCGGCCCCGACTCCACACAAGGACTGAGGCCCCGGCATGGACGGGAGAGGAATCCCGAGAGGTCCCCTAGCAACTCGCATGGGGACTGGCCTTTCCTGAGGCAACAAGAGCGGGTGCCTGAGGTCCCCGTCGTAACTCGAGAAGACCTCCCGCAGCTCGAGAAAATCCAGGAGGTTCTCCCCTCCAGGCGAGATGAGGCCCATTTCCGCTGAGGCGTCTCGAGGCTGATCACACCTCACCTCTGGAACTTCGAAAGGGTCCTTCACACCCTTGGTGCAAATCAAGAAGTTCCCCGACCTAGCCGTCTCCACTCGAGAGGAATCACGAGGGTCCCGCCCACATACAGAGGAGCCCCGTTTCCGCCTCGTAGCTCGAGATGAGGGATCCTTTCCCTGCTTCGTCGGGAAAGAGTTCCCGGCGTTCCCGTCGCATCTCAAGAGGAGGCCCTCTCAACAGGAACGGCGAGAGGAACTCCAGGGTCGTGCCACTATTCCAAGAGTCCCCCAGATGTCTCAGTCCATTCCAGAGGAACCTCTTTTCCCTTCACCGGATCGTCTTTCACGCCGAGGATCGACTCACACCAAGGTGGCACGTGGCACAGCCCTGTGGGAAAGCCTCGTAGGAAAGCCTCGAGGGACAGCCTCGAGGGAAAGCCACAGATCCCTTGATCCACGTGACAGGAAGCGTGACACTACTGCTGCAGCTCGGAAGGAAAGCGCACGTGCATGCCCCCACTCGAGACGAGGCCTGACTCCCCTGGGGAGACTCAGAAGCACCCCAAGATCCATGGCAACACTGGAGAGGAATCCTCAGGTTCCGGCCCCGACTCCACACAAGGACTGAGGCCCCGGCATGGACGGGAGAGGAATCCCGAGTGGTCCCCTAGCAACTCGCATGGGGACTGGCCTTTCCTGAGGCAACAAGAGCGGGTGCCTGAAGTCCCCGTCGTAACTCGAGAAGACCTGCCGCAGCTCGAGAAAATCCAGGAGGTTCTCCCCTCCTAGCGAGATGAGGCCCATTTCCGCTGAGGTGTCTCGAGGCTGATCACACCTCACCTCTGGAACTTCGAAAGGGTCCTTCACACCCTTGGTGCAAATCAAGAAGTTCCCCGACCTAGCCGTCTCCACTCGAGAGGAATCACGAGGGTCCCGCCCACACACAGAGGAGCCCCGTTTCCGCCTCGTAGCTCGAGATGAGGGATCCTTTCCCTGATTCGTCGGGAAAGAGTTCCCGGCGTTCCCGTCGCATCTCAAGAGGAGGACCTCTCAACAGGAACGGCGAGAGGAACTCCAGGGTCGTGCCACCATTCCAAGAGTCCCCCAGATGTCTCAGTCCATTCCAGAGGAACCTCTTTTCAATTCACCGGCTCGTCTTTCACGCCGAGGATCGACTCACACCAAGGTGGCACGTGGCACAGCCCTGTGGGAAAGCCTCGTGGGAAAGCCTCGAGGGACAGCCTCGAGGGAAAGCCACAGATCCCTTGATCCACGTGACAGGAAGCGTGACACTACTGCTGCAGCTCGGGAGGAAAGCGCACGTGCATGCCCCCACTCGAGACGAGGCCTGACTCCCCTGGGGAGACTCAAAAGCACCCCAAGATCCATGGCAACACTGGAGAGGAATCCTCAGGTTCCGGCCCCGACTCCACACAAGGACTGAGGCCCCGGCATGGACGGGAGAGGAATCCCGAGAGGTCCCCTAGCAACTCGCATGGAGACTGGCCTTTCCTGAGGCCAGCAGAGCGGGTCCCTGAGGTCCCCGTCGTAACACGAGAAGACCTGCCGCAGCTCGAGAAACTCCAGGAGGTTCTCCCCTCCAGGCGAGATGAGGCCCATTTCCGCTGAGGCGTCTCGAGGCTGATCACACCTCACCTCTGGAACTTCGAAAGGGTCCTTCACACCCTTGGTGCAAATCAAGAAGTTCCCCGACCAAGCCGTCCCCACTCGAGAGGAATCACGAGGGTCCCGCCCACATCCAGAGGAGCCCAGTTTCCGCCTCGTAGCTCGAGATGAGGGATCCTTTCCCTGCTTCGTCGGGAAAGAGTCCCCGGCGTTCCCGTCGGACCTCAAGAGGAGGCCCTCTCAACAGGAACGGTGAGAGGAACTCTAGGGTCGTGCCACCATTCCAAGAGTCCCCCAGATGTCTCAGTCCATTCCAGAGGAACCTCTATTCCCTTCACCGGCTCGTCTTTCACGCCGAGGATCGACTCACACCAAGGTGGCACGTGGCACAGCCCTGTGGGAAAGCCTCGTGGGAAAGCCTCGAGGGACAGCCTCGAGGGAAAGCCACAGATCCCTTGATCCACGTGACAGGAAGCGTGACACTACTGCTGCAGCTCGGGAGGAAAGCGCACGTCCATGCCCCCACTCGAGACGAGGCCTGACTCCCCTGGGGAGACTCAGAAGCACCCCAAGATCCATGGCAACACTGGAGAGGAATCCTCAGGTTTCGGCTCCGACTCCACACAAGGACTGAGGCCCCGGCATGGACGGGAGAGGAATCCCGAGAGGTACCCTAGCAACTCGCATGGGGACTGGCCTTTCCTGAGGCCACCAGAGCGGGTCCCTGAGGTCCTCGTCGTAACTCGAGAAGACATGCCGCAGCTCGAGAAAATCCAGGAGGTTCTCCCCTCCAGGCGAGATGAGGCCCATTTCCGCTGAGGCGTCTCGAGGCTGATCACACCTCACCTCTGGAACTTCGAAAGGGTCCTTCACACCCTTGGTGCAAATCAAGAAGTTCCCCGACATACCCGTCTCCACTCGAGAGGAATAACGAGGGTCCCGCCCACATCCAGAGGAGCCCGGTTTCCGCCTCGTAGCTCGAGATGAGGTATCCTTTCCCTGCTTCGTCGGGAAAGAGTTCCCGGCGTTCCCGTCGCATCTCAAGAGGAGGCCCTCTCAACAGGAACGGCGAGAGGAACTCCAGGGTCGTGCCACCATTCCAAGAGTCCCCCAGATGTCTCAGTCCATTCCAGAGGAACCTCTTTCCCTTCACCGGCACGTCTTTCACGCCGAGGATCGACTCACACCAAGGTGGCACGTGGCACAGCCCTGTGGGAAAGCCTCGTGGGAAAGCCTCGAGGGACAGCCTCGAGGGAAAGCCACAGATCCCTTGATCCACGTGACAGGAAGCGTGACACTACTGCTGCAGCTCGGGAGGAAAGCGCACGTGCATGCCCCCACTCGAGACGAGGCCTGACTCCCCTGGGGAGACTCAGAAGCACCCCAAGATCCATGGCAACACTGGAGAGGAATCCTCAGGTTCGGCCCCGACTCCACACAAGGTCTTAGGCCCCGGCATGGACGGGAGAGGAATCCCGAGATGGCCCCTAGCAACTCGCACGGGGACTGGCCTTTCTTGAGGCCACCAGAGCGGGTCCCTGAGGTCCCCGTCGTAACTCGAGAAGACCTGCCTCAACTCGAGAAAATCCAGGAGGTTCTCCCCTCAAGGCGAGATGAGGCCCATTTCGGATGAGGCGTCTCGAGGCTGATCACACCTCACCTCTGTACCTTCGAAAGGGTCCTTCACACCCTTGGTGCAAAGCAAGAAGTTCCCCGACATACCCGTCTCCACTCGAGAGGAAACACGAGGGTCCCGCCCACATCCAGAGGAGCCCCGTTTCCGCCTCATAGCTCGAGATGAGGGATCCTTTCCCTGCTTCGTCGGGAAAGAGTTCCCGGCGTTCCCGTCGCATCTCAAGAGGAGGCTCTCTCAACAGGAACGGCGAGAGGAACTCCAGGGTCGTGCCACCATTCCAAGAGTCCCCCAGATACCTCAGTCCATACCAGAGGAACCTCTTTTCCCTACACCGGCTTGTCTTTCACGCCGAGGATCGACTCACACCAAGGTGGCACGTGGCACAGCCCTGTGGGAAAGCCTCGTGGGAAAGCCTCGAGGGACAGCCTCGAGGGAAAGCCACAGATCCCTTGATCCACGTGACAGGAAGCGTGACACTACTGCTGCTGCTCGGGAGGAAAGCGCACGTGCATGCCCCCACTCGAGACGAGGCCTGACTCCCCTGGGGAGACTCAGAAGCACCCCAAGATCCATGGCAAAACTGGAGAGGAATCCTCAGGTTCCGGCCCCGACTCCACACAAGGACTGAGGCCCCGGCATGGACGGGAGAGGAATCCCGAGAGGTCCCCTAGCAACTCGCATGGGGACTGGCCATTCCTGAGGCAACAAGAGCGGGTGCCTGAGGTCCCTGTCGTAACTCGAGAAGACCTCCCGCAGCTCGAGAAAATCCAGGAGGTTCTCCCCTCCAGGCGAGATGAGGCCCATTTCCGCTGAGGCGTCTCGAGGCTGATCACACCTCACCTCTGGAACTTCGAAAGGGTCCTTCACACCCTTGGTGCAAATCAAGAAGTTCCCCGACCTAGCCGTCTCCACTCGAGAGGAATCACGAGGGTCCCGCCCACATACAGAGGAGCCCCGTTTCCGCCTCGTAGCTCGAGATGAGGGATCCTTTCCCTGCTTCGTCGGGAAAGAGTTCCCGGCGTTCCCGTCGCATCTTAAGAGGAGGCCCTCTCAACAGGAACGGCGAGAGGAACTCCAGGGCCGTGCCACTATTCCAAGAGTCCCCCAGATGTCTCAGTCCATTCCAGAGGAACCTCTTTTCCCTTCACCGGCTCGTCTTTCACGCCGAGGATCGACTCACACCAAGGTGGCACGTGGCACAGCCCTGTGGGAAAGCCTCGTGGGAAAGCCTCGAGGGACAGCCTCGAGGGAAAGCCACAGATCCCTTGATCCACGTGACAGGAAGCGTGACACTACTGCTGCAGCTCGGGAGGAAAGCGCACGTGCATGCCCCCACTCGAGACGAGGCCTGACTCCCTGGGGAGACTCAGAAGCACCCCAAGATCCATGGCAACACTGGAGAGGAATCCTCAGGTTCCGGCCCCGACTCCACACAAGGACTGAGGCCCCGGCATGGACGGGAGAGGAATCCCGAGAGGTCCCCTAGCAACTCGCACGGGGACTGGCCTTTCCTGAGGCCACCAGAGCGGGTCCCTGAGGTCCCCGTCGTAACTCGAGAAGACCTGCCGCAGCTCGAGAAAATCCAGGAGGTTCTCCCCTCCAGGCGAGATGAGGCCCATTTCCGCTGAGGCGTCTCGAGGCTGATCACACCTCACCTCTGGAACTTCGAAAGGGTCCTTCACACCCTTGGTGCAAATCAAGAAGTTCCCCGACCTAGCCGTCTCCACTCGAGAGGAATCACGAGGGTCCCGCCCACACACAGAGGAGCCCCGTTTGCGCCTCGTAGCTCGAGATGAGGGATCCTTTCCCTGCTTCGTCGGGAAAGAGTTCCCGGCGTTCCCGTCGCCTCTCAAGAGGAGGCCCTCTCAACAGGAATGGCGAGAGGAACTCCAGGGTCGTGCCACCATTCCAAGAGTCCCCCAGATGTCTCAGTCCATTCCAAAGGAACCTCTTTTCCCTTCACCGGCTCGTCTTTCACGCCGAGGATCGACTCACACCAAGGTGGCACGTGGCACAGCCCTGTGGGAAAGCCTCGTGGGAAAGCCTCGAGGGACAGCCTCGAGGGAAAGCCACAGATCCCTTGATCCACGTGACAGGAAGCGTGACACTACTGCTGCAGCACGGAAGGAAAGCGCACGTGCATGCCCCCACTTGAGACGAGGCCTGACTCCCCTGGGGAGACTCAGAAGCACCCCAAGATCCATGGCAACACTGGAGAGGAATCCTCAGGTTCCGGCCCCGACTCCACACAAGGACTGAGGCCCCGGCATGGACGGGAGAGGAATCCCGAGAGGTCCCCTAGCAACTCGCATGGGGACTGGCCTTTCCTGAGGCAACAAGAGCGGGTGCCTGAGGTCCCCGTCGTAACTCGAGAAGACCTGCCGCAGCTCGAGAAAATCCAGGAGGTTCTCCCCTCCTAGCGAGATGAGGCCCATTTCCGCTGAGGTGTCTCGAGGCTGATCACACCTCACCTCTGGAACTTCGAAAGGGTCCTTCACACCCTTGGTGCAAATCAAGAAGTTCCCCGACCTAGCCGTCTCCACTCGAGAGGAATCACGAGGGTCCCGCCCACACACAGAGGAGCCCCGTTTCCGCCTCGTAGCTCGAGATGAGGGATCCTTTCCCTGCTTCGTCGGGAAAGAGTTCCCGGCGTTCCCGTCGCATCTCAAGAGGAGGCCCTCTCAACAGGAACGGCGAGAGGAACTCCAGGGTCGTGCCACCATTCCAAGAGTCCCCCAGATGTCTCAGTCCATTCCAGAGGAACCTCTTTTCAATTCACCGGCTCGTCTTTCACGCCGAGGATCGACTCACACCAAGGTGGCACGTGGCACAGCCCTGTGGGAAAGCCTCGTGGGAAAGCCTCGAGGGACAGCCTCGAGGGAAAGCCACAGATCCCTTGATCCACGTGACAGGAAGCGTGACACTACTGCTGCAGCTCGGGAGGAAAGTGCACGTGCATGCCCCCACTCGAGACGAGGCCTGACTAACTGGGGAGACTCAGAAGCACCCCAAGATCCATGGCAACACTGGAGAGGAATCCTCAGGTTCCGGCCCCGACTCCACACAAGGACTGAGGCCCCGGCATGGACGGGAGAGGAATCCCGAGAGGTCCCCTAGCAACTCGCATGGGGACTGGCCTTTCCTGAGGCCACCAGAGCGGGTCCCTGAGGTCCCCGTCGTAACTCGAGAAGACCTGCCACAGCTCGAGAAAATCCAGGAGGTTCTCCCCTCCAGGCGAGATGAGGCCCATTTCCGCTGAGGCATCTCGAGGCTGATCACACCTCAGCTCTGGAACTTCGAAAGGGTCCTTCACACCCTTGGTGCAAATCAAGAAGTTCCCCGACCTAGCCGTCTCCACTCGAGAGGAATCACGAGGGTCCCGCCCACATCCAGAGGAGCCCCGTTTCCGCCTCGTAGCTCGAGATGAGGGATCCTTTCCCTGCTTCGTCGGGAAAGAGTTCCCGGCGTTCCCGTCGCATCTCAAGAGGAGGCCCTCTCAACAGGAACGGCGAGAGGAACTCCAGGGTCGTGCCACCATTCCAAGAGTCCCCCAGATGTCTCAGTCCATTCCAGAGGAACCTCTTTTCCCTTCACCGGCTCGTCTTTCACGCCGAGGATCGACTCACACCAAGGTGGCACGTGGCACAGCCCTGTGGGAAAGCCTCGTGGGAAAGCCTCGAGGGACAGCCTCGAGGGAAAGCCACAGATCCCTTGATCCACGTGACAGGAAGCGTGACACTACTGCTGCAGCTCGGGAGGAAAGCGCACGTGCATGCCCCCACTCGAGACGAGGCCTGACTCCCCTGGGGAGACTCAAAAGCACCCCAAGATCCATGGCAACACTGGAGAGGAATCCTCAGGTTCCGGCCCCGACTCCACACAAGGACTGAGGCCCCGGCATGGACGGGAGAGGAATGCCAAGAGGTCCCCTAGCAACTCGCATGGAGACTGGCCTTTCCTGAGGCCAGCAGAGCGGGTCCCTGAGGTCCCCGTCGTAACACGAGAAGACGTGCCGCAGCTCGAGAAAATCCAGGAGGTTCTCCCCTCCAGGCGAGATGAGGCCCATTTCCGCTGAGGCGTCTCGAGGCTGATCACACCTCACCTCTGGAACTTCGAAAGGGTCCTTCACACCCTTGGTCCAAATCAAGAAGTTCCCCGACCTAGCCGTCTCCACTCGAGAGGAATCACGAGGGTCCCGCCCACATCCAGAGGAGCCCCGTTTCCGCCTCGTAGCTCGAGATGAGGGATCCTTTCCCTGCTTCGTCGGGAAAGAGTCCCCGGCGTTCCCGTCGCACCTCAAGAGGAGGCCCTCTCAACAGGAACGGTGAGAGGAACTCTAGGGTCGTGCCACCATTCCAAGAGTCCCCCAGATGTCTCAGTCCATTCCAGAGGAACCTCTTTTCCCTTCACCGGCTCGTCTTTCACGCCGAGGATCGACTCACACCAAGGTGGCACGTGGCACAGCCCTGTGGGAAAGCCTCGTGGGAAAGCCTCGAGGGACAGCCTCGAGGGAAAGCCACAGATCCCTTGATCCACGTGACAGGAAGCGTGACACTACTGCTGCAGCTCGGGAGGAAAGCGCACGTGCATGCCCCCACTCGAGACGAGGCCTGACTCCCCTGGGGAGACTCAGAAGCACCCCAAGATCCATGGCAACACTGGAGAGGAATCCTCAGGTTCCGGCCCCGACTCCACACAAGGACTGAGGCCCCGGCATGGACGGGAGAGGAATCCCGAGAGGTACCCTAGCAACTCGCATGGGGACTGGCCTTTCCTGAGGCCACCAGAGCGGGTCCCTGAGGTCCCCGTCGTAACTCGAGAAGAGCTCCCGCAACTCGAGAAAATCCAGGAGGTTCTCCCCTCCAGGCGAGATGAGGCCCATTTCCGCTGAGGCGTCTCGAGGCTGATCACACCTCACCTCTGGAACTTCGAAAGGCTCCTTCACACCCTTGGTGCAAATCAAGAAGTTCCCCGACATACCCGTCTCCACTCGAGAGGAATCACGAGGGTCCCGCCCACATCCAGAGGAGCCCCGTTTCCGCCTCGTAGCTCGAGATGAGGGATCCTTTCCCTGCTTCGTCGGGAAAGAGTCCCCGGCGTTCCCGTCGCACCTCAAGTGGAGGCCCTCTCAACAGGAACGGTGAGAGGAACTCTAGGGTCGTGCCACCATTCCAAGAGTCCCCCAGATGTCTCAGTCCATTCCAGAGGAACCTCTTTTCCCTTCACCGGCTCGTCTTTCACGCCGAGGATCGACTCACACCAAGGTGGCACGTGGCACAGCCCTGTGGGAAAGCCTCGTGGGAAAGCCTCGAGGGACAGCCTCGAGGGAAAGCCACAGATCCCTTGATCCACGTGACAGGAAGCGTGACACTACTGCTGCAGCTCGGGAGGAAAGCGCACGTGCATGCCCCCACTCGAGACGAGGCCTGACTCCCCTGGGGAGACTCAGAAGCACCCCAAGATCCATGGCAACACTGGAGAGGAATCCTCAGGTTCCGGCCCCGACTCCACACAAGGACTGAGGCCCCGGCATGGACGGGAGAGGAATCCCGAGAGGTCCCCTAGCAACTCGCATGGGGACTGGCCTTTCCTCAGGCCACCAGAGCGGGTCCCTGAGGTCCCTGTCGTAACTCGAGAAGACCTGCCGCAACTCGAGAAAATCCAGGAGGTTCTCCCCTCCAGGCGAGATGAGGCCCATTTCCGCTGAGGTGTCTCGAGGCTGATAAAACCTCACCTCTGGAACTTCGAAAGGGTCCTTCACACCCTTGGTGCAAATCAAGAAGTTCCTCGACCTAGCCGTCTCCATTCGAGAGGAATCACGAGGGTCCCGCCCACATCCAGAGGAGCCCCGTTTCCGCCTCGTAGCTCGAGATGAGGGATCCTTTCCCTGCTTCGTCGGGAAAGAGTTCCCGGCGTTCCCGTCGCATCTCAAGAGGAGGCCCTCTCAACAGGAACGGCGAGAGGAACTCCAGGGTCGTGCAACCATTCCAAGAGTCCCCCAGATGTCTCAGTCCATTCCAGAGGAACCTCTTTTCCCTTCACCGGCTCGTCTTTCACGCCGAGGATCGACTCACACCAAGGTGGAATGTGGCACAGCCCTGTGGGAAAGCCTCGTGGGAAAGCCTCGAGGGACAGCCTCGAGGGAAAGCCACAGATCCCTTGATCCACGTGACAGGAAGCGTGACACTACTGCTGCAGCTCGGGAGGAAAGCGCACGGGCATGCCCCCACTCGAGACGAGGCC
The DNA here is from genome assembly GCF_023091745.1 of Budorcas taxicolor. NCBI lineage: Eukaryota > Metazoa > Chordata > Mammalia > Artiodactyla > Bovidae > Budorcas > Budorcas taxicolor. Next base: position 39,738 of record NW_026291787.1, read on the forward strand.
TGAATCCCCTGGGGAGACTCAGAAGCACCCCTAGATCCATGGCAACACTGGAGAGCAATCCTCAGGTTCCGGCCCCGACTCCACACAAGGACTGAGGCCCCGGCATGGACGGGAGAGGAATCTCGAGAGGTCCCCTAGCAACTCGCATGGGGACTGGCCTTTCCTGAGGCCAGCAGAGCGGGTCCCTGAGGTCCCCGTCGTAACTCGAGAAGACCTGCCGCAGCTCGAGAAAATCCAGGAGGTTCTCCCCTCCAGGCGAGATGAGGCCCATTTCCGCTGAGGCTTCTCGAGGCTGATCACACCTCACCTCTGGAACTTCGAAAGGGTCCTTCACACCCTTGGTGCAAATCAAGAAGTTCCCCGACCTAGTCGTCTCCACTCGAGAGGAATCACGAGGGTCCCGCCCACATCAAGGAGCCCCGTTTCCGCCTCGTATCTCGAGATGAGGGATCCTTTCCCTGCTTCATCGGGAAAGAGTTCCCAGCGTTCCCGTCTCATCTCAAGAGGAGGCCCTCTCAACAGGAACGGCGAGAGGAACTCCAGGGTCGTGCCACCATTCCAAGAGTCCCCCAGATGTCTCAGTCCATTCAAGAGGAACCTCTTTTCCCTTCACTGGCTCGTCTTTCACGCCGAGGATCGACTCACACCAAGGTGGCACGTGGCACAGCCCTGTGGCAAAGCCTCGTGGGAAAGCCTCGAGGGACAGCCTCGAGGGAAAGCCACAGATCCCTTGATCCACGTGACAGGAAGCGTGACACTACTGCTGCAGCTCGGGAGGAAAGCCCACGTGCATGCCCCCACTCGAGACGAGGCCTGACTCCCCTGTGGAGACTCAGAAGCACCCCAAGATCCATGGCAACTCTGGAGAGGAAACCTCAGGTTCCGGCCCCGACTCCACACAAGGACTGAGGCCCCGGCATGGACGGGAGAGGAATCCCGACAGGTCCCCTAGCAACTCGCATGGGGACTGGCCTTTCCTGAGGCCACCAGAGCGGGTCCCTGAGGTCCCCGTCGTAACTCGAGAAGACCTGCCGCAGCTCGAGAAAATCCAGAAGGTTCTCCCCTCCAGGCGAGATGAGGCCCATTTCCGCTGAGGCGTCTCGAGGCTGATCACACCTCACCTCTGGAACTTCGAAAGGGTCCTTCACACCCTTGGTGCAAATCAAGAAGTTCCCCGACATACCCGTCTCCACTCGAGAGGAATCACGAGGGTCCCGCCCACATCCAGAGGAGCCCGGTTTCCGCCTCGTAGCTCGAGATGAGGTATCCTTTCCCTGCTTCGTCGGGAAAGAGTTCCCGGCGTTCCCGTCGCATCTCAAGAGGAGGCCCTCTCAACAGGAACGGCGAGAGGAAGTCCAGGGTCGTGTCACCATTCCAAGAGTCCCCCAGATGTCTCAGTCCATTCCAGAGGAACCTCTTTCCCTTCACCGGCACGTCTTTCACGCCGAGGATCGACTCACACCAAGGTGGCACGTGGCACAGCCCTGTGGGAAAGCCTCGTGGGAAAGCCTCGAGGGACAGCCACAGATCCCTTGATCCACGTGACAGGAAGCGTGACACTACTGCTGCAGCTCGGGAGGAAAGCGCACGTGCACGCCCCCACTCGAGACGAGGCCTGACTCCCCTGGGGAGACTCAGAAGCACCCCAAGATCCATGGCAACACTGGAGAGGAATCCTCAGGTTCCGGCCCCGACTCCACACAAGGACTGAGGCCCCGGCATGGACGGGAGAGGAATCCCGAGAGGTCCCCTAGCAACTCGCATGGGGACTGGCCTTTCCTGAGGCCACCAGAGCGGGTCCCTGAGGTCCCCGTCGTAACTCGAGAAGACCTGCCGCAACTCGAGAAAATCCAGGAGGTTCTCTCCTCCAGGCGAGATGAGGCCCATTTCCGCTGAGGTGTCTCGAGGCTGATAACACCTCACCTCTGGAACTTCGAAAGGGTCCTTCACACCCTTGGTGCAAATCAAGAAGTTCCCCGACATACCCGTCTCCACTCGAGAGGAATCACGAGGGTCCCGCCCACATCCAGAGGAGCCCGGTTTCCGCCTCGTAGCTCGAGATGAGGTATCCTTTCCCTGCTTCGTCGGGAAAGAGTTCCCGGCGTTCCCGTCGCATCTCAAGAGGAGGCCCTCTCAACAGGAACGGCGAGAGGAAGTCCAGGGTCGTGTCACCATTCCAAGAGTCCCCCAGATGTCTCAGTCCATTCCAGAGGAACCTCTTTCCCTTCACCGGCACGTCTTTCACGCCGAGGATCGACTCACACCAAGGTGGCACGTGGCACAGCCCTGTGGGAAAGCCTCGTGGGAAAGCCTCGAGGGACAGCCACAGATCCCTTGATCCACGTGACAGGAAGCGTGACACTACTGCTGCAGCTCGGGAGGAAAGCGCACGTGCACGCCCCCACTCGAGACGAGGCCTGACTCCCCTGGGGAGACTCAGAAGCACCCCAAGATCCATGGCAACACTGGAGAGGAATCCTCAGGTTCCGGCCCCGACTCCACACAAGGACTGAGGCCCCGGCATGGACGGGAGAGGAATCCCGAGAGGTCCCCTAGCAACTCGCATGGGGACTGGCCTTTCCTGAGGCCACCAGAGCGGGTCCCTGAGGTCCCCGTCGTAACTCGAGAAGACCTGCCGCAACTCGAGAAAATCCAGGAGGTTCTCTCCTCCAGGCGAGATGAGGCCCATTTCCGCTGAGGTGTCTCGAGGCTGATAACACCTCACCTCTGGAACTTCGAAAGGGTCCTTCACACCCTTGGTGCAAATCAAGAAGTTCCTCGACCTAGCCGTCTCCACTCGAGAGGAATCACGAGGGTCCCGCCCACATCCAGAGGAGCCCCGTTTCCGCCTCGTAGCTCGAGATGAGGGATCCTTTCCCTGCTTCGTCGGGAAAGAGTTCCCGGCGTTCCCGTCGCATCTCAAGAGGAGGCCCTCTGAACAGGAACGGCGAGAGGAACTCCAGGGTCGTGCCACCATTCCAAGAGTCCCCCAGATGTCTCAGTCCATTCCAGAGGAACCTCTTTTCCCTTCACCGGCTCGTCTTTCACGCCGAGGATCGACTCACACCAAGGTGGCACGTGGCACAGCCCTGTGGGAAAGCCTCGTGGGAAAGCCTCGAGGGACAGCCTCGAGGGAAAGCCACAGATCCCTTGATCCACGTTACAGGAAGCGTGACACTACTGCTGCAGCTCGGGAGGAAAGCGCACGTGCATGCCCCCACTCGAGACGAGGCCTGTCTCCCCTGGGGAGACTCAGGAGCACCCCAAGATCCATGGCAACACTGGAGAGGAAACCTCAGGTTCCGGCCCCGACTCCACACAAGGACTGAGGCCCCGGCATGGACGGGAGAGGAATCCCGAGAGGTCCCCTAGCAACTCGCACGGGGACTGGCCTTTCCTGAGGCCAACAGAGCGGGTCCCTGAGGTCCCCGTCTTAACTCGAGAAGACCTGCCGCAACTCGAGAAAATCCAGGAGGTTCTCCCCTCCAGGCGAGATGAGGCCCATTTCCGCTGAGGCGTCTCGAGGCTGATCACACCTCACCTCTGGAACTTCGAAAGGGTCCTTCACACCCTTGGTGCAAATCAAGAAGTTCCCCGACCTAGCCGTCTCCACTCGAGAGGAATCACGAGGGTCCCGCCCACATCCAGAGGAGCCCCGTTTCCGCCTCGTAGCTCGAGATGAGGGATCCTTTCCCTGCTTCGTCGGGAAAGAGTTCCCGGCGTTCCCGTCGCATCTCAAGAGGAGGCCCTCTCAACAGGAACGGCGAGAGGAACTCCAGGGTCGTGCCACCATTCCAAGAGTCCCCCAGATGTCTCAGTCCATTCCAGAGGAACCTCTTTTCCCTTCACCGGCACGTCTTTCACGCCGAGGATCGACTCACACCATTGTGGCACGTGGCACAGCCCTGTGGCAAAGCCTCGTGGGAAAGCCTCGAGGGACAGCCTCGAGGGAAAGCCACAGATCCCTTGATCCACGTGACAGGAAGCGTGACACTACTGCTGCAGCTCGGGAGGAAAGCGCACGTGCATGCCCCCACTCGAGACGAGGCCTGACTCCCCTGGGGTGACTCAGAAGCACCCCAAGATCCATGGCAACACTGGAGAGCAATCCTCAGGTTCCGGCCCCGACTCCACACAAGGACTGAGGCCCCGGCATGGACGGGAGAGGAATCCCGAGAGGTCCCCTAGCAACTCGCATGGGGACTGGCCTTTCCTGAGGCCACCAGAGCGGGTCCCTGAGGTCCCCGTCGTAACTCGAGAAGACCTGCCGCAACTCGAGAAAATCCAGGAGGTTCTCCCCTCCAGGCGAGATGAGGCCCATTTCCGCTGAGGCGTCTCGAGGCTGATCACACCTCACCTCTGGAACTTCGAAAGGGTCCTTCACACCCTTGGTGCAAATCAAGAAGTTCCCCGACCTAGCCGTCTCCACTCGAGAGGAATCACGAGGGTCCCGCCCACATCCAGAGGAGCCCCGTTTCCGCCTCGTAGCTCGAGATGAGGGATCCTTTCCCTGCTTCGTCGGGAAAGAGTTCCCGGCGTTGCCGTCGCATCTCAAGAGGAGGCCCTCTCAACAGGAACGGCGAGAGGAACTCCAGGGACGTGCCACCATTCCAAGAGTCCCCCAGATGTCTCAGTCCATTCCAGAGGAACCACTTTTCCCTTCACCAGCTCGTCTTTCATGCCGAGGATCGACTCACACCAAGGTGGCACGTGGCACAGCATTGTGGGTAAGCCTCCTGGGAAAGCCTCGAGGGACAGCCTCGAGGGAAAGCCACAGATCCCTTGATCCACGTGACAGGAAGCGTGACACTACTGCTGCAGCTCGGGAGGAAAGCGCACGTGCATGCCACCACTCGAGACGAGGCCTGACTCCCCTGGGGAGACTCAGAAGCACCCCAAGATCCATGGCAACACTCGAGAGGAATCCTCAGGTTCCAGCCCCGCCTCCACACAAGGACTGAGGCCCCGGCATGGACGGGAGAGGAGTCCCGAGTGGTCCCGTACCAACTCGCATGGGGACTGGCCTTTCCTGAGGCCACCAGAGCGGGTCCCTGAGGTCCCCGTCGTAACTCGAGAAGACCTGCCGCAACTCGAGAAAATCCAGGAGGTTCTCCCCTCCAGGCGAGATGAGGCCCATTTCCGCTGAGGCATCTCGAGGTTGATCACACCTCACCTCTGGAACTTCGAAAGGCTCCTTCACACCCTTGGTGCAAATAAAGAAGTTCCCCGACATACCCGTCTCCACTCGAGAGGAATCACGAGAGTCCCGCCCACATCCAGAGGAGCCCCGTTTCCGCCTCGTAGCTCGAGATGAGGGATCCTTTCCCTGTTTCGTCGGGAAAGAGTTCCCGGCGTTCCCGTCGCATCTCAAGGGGAGGCCCTCTGAACAGGAACGGCGAGAGGAACTCCAGGGTCGTGCCACCATTCCAAGAGTCCCCCAGATGTCTCAGTCCATTCCAGAGGAACCTCTTTTCCCTTCACCGGCTCATCTTTCACGCCGAGGATCGACTCACACCAAGGTGGCACGTGGCACAGCCCTGTGGGAAAGCCTCGTGGGAAAGCCTCGAGGGACAGCCTCGAGGGAAAGCCACAGATCCCTTGATCCACGTGACAGGAAGCGTGACACTACTGCTGTAGCTCGGGAGGAAAGCGCACGTGCATGCCCCCACTCGAGATGAGGCCTGACTCCCCTGGGGAGACTCAGAAGCACCCCAAGATCCATGGCAACACTGGAGAGGAATCCTCAGGTTCCGGCCCCGACTCCACACAAGGACTGAGGCCCCGGCATGGACGGGAGAGGAATCCCGAGAGGTCCCCTGGCAACACGCATGGGGACTGGCCTTACCTGAGGCCACCAGAGCGGGTCCCTGTGGTCCCCGTCGTAACTCGAGAAGACCTGCCGCAACTCAAGAAAATCCAGGAGGTTCTCCACTCCAGGCGAGATGAGGCCCATTTCCGCTGAGGCGTCTCGAGGCTGATCACACCTCACCTCTGGAACTTCGAAAGGGTCCTTCACACCCTTGGTGCAAATCAAGAAGTTCCCCGACCTAGCGGTCTCCACTCGAGAGGAATTACGAGGGTCCCGCCCACATCCAGAGGAGCCCCGTTTCCGCCTCGTAGCTCGAGATGAGGGATCCTTTCCCTGCTTCGTCGGGAAAGAGTTCCCGGCGTTCCCGTCGCATCTCAAGAGGAGGCCCTCTCAACAGGAACGGCGAGAGGAACTCCAGGGTCGTGCCACCATTCCAAGAGTCCCCCAGATGTTTCAGTCCATTCCAGAGTAACCTCTTTTCCCTTCACCGGATCGTCTTTCACGCCGAGGATCGACTCACACCAAGGTGGCACGTGGCACAGCCCTGTGGGAAAGCCTCGTGGGAAAGCCTCGAGGGACAGCCTCGAGGGAAAGCCACAGATCCCTTGATCCACGTGACAGGAAGCGTGACACTGCTGCTGCAGCTCGGGAGGAAAGCGCACGTGCATGCCCCCACTCGAGACGAGGCCTGACTCCCCTGGGGAGACTCAGAAGCACCCCAAGATCCATGGCAACACTGGAGAGGAATCCTCAGGTTCCGGCCCCGACTCCACACAAGGACTGAGGCCCCGGCATGGACGGGAGAGGAATCCCGAGAGGTCCCCTAGCAACTCGCATGGGGACTGGCCTTTCCTGAGGCCACCAGAGCGGGTCCCTGAGGTCCCCGTCGTAACTCGAGAAGACCTGCCGCAACTCGAGAAAATCCAGGAGGTTCTCCCATCCAGGCGAGATGAGGCCCATTTCCGCTGAGGCGTCTCGAGGCTGATCACACCTCACCTCTGGAACTTCGAAAGGGTCCTTCACACCTTTGGTGCAAATCAAGAAGTTCCCCGACTTTGCCGTCTCCACTCGAGAGGAATCACGAGGGTCCCGCCCACATCCAGAGGAGCCCCGTTTCCGCCTCATAGCTCGAGATGAGGGATCCTTTCCCTGCTTCGTCGGGAAATAGTTCCCGGCGTTCCCATCGCATCTCAAGAGGAGGCCTCTCAACAGGAACGGCGAGAGGAACTCCAGGGTCGTGCCACCATTCGAAGAGTCCCCCAGATGTCTCAGTCCATTCCAGAGGAATCTCTTTTCCCTTCATCGGCTCGTGTTTCACGCCGAGGATCGACTCACACCAAGGTGGCACGTGGCACAGCCCTGTGGGAAAGCGTCGTGGGAATGCCTCGAGGGACAGCCTCGAGGGAAAGACACAGATCCCTTGATCCACGTGACAGGAAGCGTGACACTACTGCTGTAGCTCGGGAGGAAAGCGCACGTGCATGCCCCCACTCGAGATGAGGCCTGACTCCCCTGGGGAGACTCAGAAGCACCCCAAGATCCATGGCAACACTGGAGAGGAATCCTCAGGTTCCGGCCCCGACTCCACACAAGGACTGAGGCCCCGGCATGGACGGGAGAGGAATCCCGAGAGGTCCCCTGGCAACACGCATGGGGACTGGCCTTACCTGAGGCCACCAGAGCGGGTCCCTGTGGTCCCCGTCGTAACTCGAGAAGACCTGCCGCAACTCAAGAAAATCCAGGAGGTTCTCCACTCCAGGCGAGATGAGGCCCATTTCCGCTGAGGCGTCTCGAGGCTGATCACACCTCACCTCTGGAACTTCGAAAGGGTCCTTCACACCCTTGGTGCAAATCAAGAAGTTCCCCGACCTAGCGGTCTCCACTCGAGAGGAATTACGAGGGTCCCGCCCACATCCAGAGGAGCCCCGTTTCCGCCTCGTAGCTCGAGATGAGGGATCCTTTCCCTGCTTCGTCGGGAAAGAGTTCCCGGCGTTCCCGTCGCATCTCAAGAGGAGGCCCTCTCAACAGGAACGGCGAGAGGAACTCCAGGGTCGTGCCACCATTCCAAGAGTCCCCCAGATGTTTCAGTCCATTCCAGAGTAACCTCTTTTCCCTTCACCGGATCGTCTTTCACGCCGAGGATCGACTCACACCAAGGTGGCACGTGGCACAGCCCTGTGGGAAAGCCTCGTGGGAAAGCCTCGAGGGACAGCCTCGAGGGAAAGCCACAGATCCCTTGATCCACGTGACAGGAAGCGTGACACTACTGCTGCAGCTCGGGAGGAAAGCGCACGTGCAAGCCTCCACTCGAGACGAGGCCTGACTCCCCTGGGGAGACTCAGAAGCACCCCAAGATCCATGGCAACACTGGAGAGGAATCCTCAGGTTCCGGCCCCGACTCCACACAAGGACTGAGGCCCCGGCATGGACGGGAGAGGAATCCCGAGCTGGCCCCTAGCAACTCGCACGGGGACTGGCCTTTCCTGAGGCCACCAGAGCGGGTCCCTGAGGTCCCCGTCGTAACTCGAGAAGACCTGCCGCAACTCGAGAAAATCCAGGAGGTTCTCCCCTCCAGGCGAGATGAGGCCCATTTCCGCTGAGGCGTCTCGAGGCTGATCACACCTCACCTCTGGAACTTCGATACGGTCCTTCACACCCTTGGTGCAAATCAAGAAGTTCCCCGACCTAGCCGTCTCCACTCGAGAGGAATCACGAGGGTCCCGCCCACATCCAGAGGAGCCCCGTTTCCGCCTCGTAGCTCTAGATGAGGGATCCTTTCCCTGCTTCGTCGGGAAAGAGTTCCCGGCGTTCCCGTCGCATCTCAAGAGGAGGCCCTCTGAACAGGAACGGCGAGAGGAACTCCAGGGTCGTGCCACCATTCCAAGAGTCCCCCAGATGTCTCAGTCCATTCCAGAGGAACCTCTTTTCCCTTCACCGGCTCGTCTTTCAGGCCGAGGATCGACTCACACCAAGGTGGCACGTGGCACAGCCCTGTGGGAAAGCCTCGTGGGAAAGCCTCGAGGGACAGCCTCGAGGGAAAGCCACAGATCCCTTGATCCACGTGACAGGAAGCGTGACACTACTGCTGCAGCTCGGGAGGAAAGCGCACGTGCGTGCCCCCACTCGAGACGAGGCCTGACTCCCCTGGGGAGACTCAGAAGCACCCCAAGATCCATGGCAACACTGGAGAGGAATCCTCAGGTTCCGGCCCCGACTCCACACAAGGACTGAGGCCCCGGCATGGACGGGAGAGGAATCCCGAGAGGTCCCCTAGCAACTCGCATGGGGACTGGCCTTTCCTGAGGCCACCAGAGCGGGTCCCTGAGGTCCCCGTCGTAAGAGAAGACCTGCCGCAGCTCGAGAAAATCCAGGAGGTTCTCCCCTCCAGGCGAGATGAGGCCCATTTCCGCTGAGGCGTCTCGAGGCTGATCACACCTCACCTCTGGAACTTCGAAAGGGTCCTTCACACCCTTGGTGCAAATCAAGAAGTTCCCCGACCTAGCCGTCTCCACTCGAGAGGAATCACGAGGGTCCCGCCAACATCCAGAGGAGCCCCGTTTATGCCTCGTAGCTCGAGATGAGGGATCCTTTCCCTGCTTCGTCGGGAAAGAGTTCCCGGCGTTCCCGTCGCATCTCAAGGCGAGGCCCTCTGCACAGGAACGGCGAGAGGAACTCCAGGGTCGTGCCACCATTCCAAGAGTCCCCCAGATGTCTCAGTCCATTCCAGAGGAACCTCTTTTCCCTTCACCGGCTCGTCTTTCACGCCGAGGATCGACTCACACCAAGGTGGCACGTGGCACAGCCCTGTGGGAAAGCCTCGTGGGAAAGCCTCGAAAGACAGCCTCAAGGGAAAGCCACAGATCCCTTGATCCACGTGACAGGAAGCGTGACACTACTGCTGCAGCTCGGGAGGAAAGCGCACGTGCATGCCCCCACTCGAGACGAGGCCTGACTCCCCTGGGGAGACTCAGAAGCACCCCAAGATCCATGGCAACACTGGAGAGGAATCCTCAGGTTCCGGCCCCGACTCCACACAAGGACTGAGGCCCCGGCATGGACGGGAGAGGAAACCCGAGAGGTCCCCTAGCAACACGCATGGGGACTGGCCTTTCCTGAGGCCACCAGAGCGGGTCCCTGTGGTCCCCGTCGTAACTCGAGAAGACCTGCCGCAACTCGAGAAAATCCAGGAGGTTCTCCCCTCCAGGCGAGATGAGGCCCATTTCCGCTGAGGCGTCTCGAGGCTGATCACACCTCACCTCTGGAACTTCGAAAGGGTCCTTCACACCCTTGGTGCAAATCAAGAAGTTCCCCGACCTAGCCGTCTCCACTCGAGAGGAATCACGAGGGTCCCGCCCACATCCAGAGGAGCCCCGTTTCCGCCTCGTAACTCGAGATGAGGGATCCTTTCCCTGCTTCGTCGGGAAAGAGTTCCCGGCGTTCCCGTCGCATCTCAAGAGGAGGCCCTCTCAACAGGAACGGCGAGAGGAACTCCAGGGTCGTGCCACCATTCCAATAGTCCCCCAGATGTCTCAGTCCATTCCAGAGGAACCTCTTTTCCCTTCACCGGCTCGTCTTTCACGCCGAGGATCGACTCACACCAAGGTGGCACGTGGCACAGCCCTGTGGGAAAGCCTCGTGGGAAAGCCTCGAGGGACAGCCTCGAGGGAAAGCCACAGATCCCTTGATCCACGTGACAGGAAGCGTGACACTACTGCTGCAGCTCGGGAGGAAAGCGCACGTGCATGCCCCCACTCGAGACGAGGCCTGACTCCCCTGGGGAGACTCAGAAGCACCCCAAGATCCATGGCAACACTGGAGAGGAATCCTCAGGTTCCGGCCCCGACTCCACACAAGGACTGAGGCCCCGGCATGGACGGGAGAGGAAACCCGAGAGGTCCCCTAGCAACACGCATGGGGACTGGCCTTTCCTGAGGCCACCAGAGCGGGTCCCTGTGGTCCCCGTCGTAACTCGAGAAGACCTGCCGCAACTCGAGAAAATCCAGGAGGTTCTCCCCTCCAGGCGAGATGAGGCCCATTTCCGCTGAGGCGTCTCGAGGCTGATCACACCTCACCTCTGGAACTTCGAAAGGGTCCTTCACACCCTTGGTGCAAATCAAGAAGTTCCCCGACCTAGCCGTCTCCACTCGAGAGGAATCACGAGGGTCCCGCCCACATCCAGAGGAGCCCCGTTTCCGCCTCGTAGCTCGAGATGAGGGATCCTTTCCCTGCTTCGTCGGGAAAGAGTTCCCGGCGTTCCCGTCGCATCTCAAGAGGAGGCCCTCTCAACAGGAACGGCGAGAGGAACTCCAGGGTCGTGCCACCATTCCAAGAGTCCCCCAGATGTCTCAGTGCATTCCAGAGGAACCTCTTTTCCCTTCACCGGCTCGTCTTTCACGCCGAGGATCGACTCACACCAAGGTGGCACGTGGCACAGCCCTGTGGGAAAGCCTCGTGGGAAAGCCTCGAGGGACAGCCTCGAGGGAAAGCCACAGATCCCTTGATCCACGTGACAGGAAGCGTGACACTACTGCTGCAGCTCGGGAGGAAAGCGCACGTGCATGCCCCCACTCGAGACGAGGCCTGACTCCCCTGGGGAGACTCAGAAGCACCCCAAGATCCATGGCAACACTGGAGAGGAATCCTCAGGTTCCGGCCCCGACTCCTCACAAGGACTGAGGCCCCGGCATGGACGGGAGAGGAATCCCGAGAGGTCCCCTAGCAACTCGCATGGGGACTGGCCTTTCCTGAGGCCACCAGAGCGGGTCCCTGAGGTCCCCGTCGTAACTCGAGAAGACCTGCCGCAACTCGAGAAAATCCAGGAGGTTCTCCCCTCCAGGCGAGATGAGGCCCATTTCCGCTGAGGCGTCTCGAGGCTGATCACACCTCACCTCTGGAACTTCGAAAGGGTCCTTCACACCCTTGGTGCAAATCAAGAAGTTCGCCGACCTAGCCGTCTCCACTCGAGAGGAATCACGAGGGTCCCGCCCACATCCAGAGGAGCCCCGTTTCCGCCTCGTAGCTCGAGATGAGGGATCCTTTCCCTGCTTCGTCGGGAAAGAGTTCCCGGCGTTCCCGTCGCATCTCAAGAGGAGGCCCTCTCAACAGGAACGGCGAGAGGAACTCCAGGGTCGTGCCACCATTCCAAGAGTCCCCCAGATGTCTCAGTCCATTCCAGAGGAACCTCTTTTCCCTTCACCGACTCGTCTTTCACGCCGAGGATCGACTCACAGCAAGGTGGCACGTGGCACAGCCCTGTGGGAAAGCCTCGTGGGAAAGCCTCGAGGGACAGCCTCGAGGGAAAGCCACAGATCCCTTGATCCACGTGACAGGAAGCGTGACACTACTGCTGCAGCTCGGGAGGAAAGCGCACGTGCATGCCCCCACTCGAGACGAGGCCTGACTCCCCTGGGGAGACTCAGAAGCACCCCAAGATCCATGGAAACACTGGAGAGGAATCCTCAGGTTCCGGCCCCGACTCCTCACAAGGACTGAGGCCCCGGCATGGACGGGAGAGGAATCCCGAGAGGTCCCCTAGCAACTCGCATGGGGACTGGCCTTTCCTGAGGCCACCAGAGCGGGTCCCTGAGGTCCCCGTCGTAACTCGAGAAGACCTGCCGCAACTCGAGAAAATCCAGGAGGTTCTCCCCTCCAGGCGAGATGAGGCCCATTTCCGCTGAGGCGTCTCGAGGCTGATCACACCTCACCTCTGGAACTTCGAAAGGGTCCTTCACACCCTTGGTGCAAATCAAGAAGTTCCCCGACCTAGCCGTCTCCACTCGAGAGGAATCACGAGGGTCCCGCCCACATCCAGAGGAGCCCCGTTTCCGCCTCGTAGCTCGAGATGAGGGATCCTTTCCCTGCTTCGTCGGGAAAGAGTTCCCGGCGTTCCCGTCGCATCTCAAGAGGAGGCCCTCTCAACAGGAACGGCGAGAGGAACTCCAGGGTCGTGCCACCATTCCAAGAGTCCCCCAGATGTCTCAGTCCATTCCAGAGGAACCTCTTTTCCCTTCAGCGGCTCGTCTTTCACGCCGAGGATCGACTCACACCAAGGTGGCACGTGGCACAGCCCTGTGGGAAAGCCTCGTGGGAAAGCCTCGAGGGACAGCCTCGAGGGAAAGCCACAGATCCCTTGATCCACGTGACAGGAAGCGTGACACTACTGCTGCAGCTCGGGAGGAAAGCACACGTGCGTGCCCCCACTCGAGACGAGGCCTGACTCCCCTGGGGAGACTCAGAAGCACCCCAAGATCCATGGCAACACTGGAGAGGAATCCTCAGGTTCCGGCCCCGACTCCACACAAGGACTGAGGCCCCGGCATGGACGGGAGAGGAATCCCGAGAGGTCCCCTAGCAACTCGCATGGGGACTGGCCTTTCCTGAGGCCACCAGAGCGGGTCCCTGAGGTCCCCGTCGTAACTCGAGAAGACCTGCCGCAACTCGAGAAAATCCAGGAGGTTCTCCCCTCCAGGCGAGATGAGGCCCATTTCCGCTGAGGCGTCTCGAGGCTGATCACACCTCACCTCTGGAACTTCGAAAGGGTCCTTCACACCCTTGGTGCAAATCAAGAAGTTCGCCGACCTAGCCGTCTCCACTCGAGAGGAATCACGAGGGTCCCGCCCACATCCAGAGGAGCCCCGTTTCCGCCTCGTAGCTCGAGATGAGGGAACCTTTCCCTGCTTCGTCGGGAAAGAGTTCCCGGCGTTCCCGTCGCATCTCAAGAGGAGGCCCTCTCAACAGGAACGGCGAGAGGAACTCCAGGGTCGTGCCACCATTCCAAGAGTCCCCCAGATGTCTCAGTCCATTCCAGAGGAACCTCTTTTCCCTTCACCGACTCGTCTTTCACGCCGAGGATCGACTCACAGCAAGGTGGCACGTGGCACAGCCCTGTGGGAAAGCCTCGTGGGAAAGCCTCGAGGGACAGCCTCGAGGGAAAGCCACAGATCCCTTGATCCACGTGACAGGAAGCGTGACACTACTGCTGCAGCTCGGGAGGAAAGCGCACGTGCATGCCCCCACTCGAGACGAGGCCTGACTCCCCTGGGGAGACTCAGAAGCACCCCAAGATCCATGGCAACACTGGAGAGGAATCCTCAGGTTCCGGCCCCGACTCCTCACAAGGACTGAGGCCCCGGCATGGACGGGAGAGGAATCCCGAGAGGTCCCCTAGCAACTCGCATGGGGACTGGCCTTTCCTGAGGCCACCAGAGCGGGTCCCTGAGGTCCCCGTCGTAACTCGAGAAGACCTGCCGCAACTCGAGAAAATCCAGGAGGTTCTCCCCTCCAGGCGAGATGAGGCCCATTTCCGCTGAGGCGTCTCGAGGCTGATCACACCTCACCTCTGGAACTTCGAAAGGGTCCTTCACACCCTTGGTGCAAATCAAGAAGTTCCCCGACCTAGCCGTCTCCACTCGAGAGGAATCACGAGGGTCCCGCCCACATCCAGAGGAGCCCCGTTTCCGCCTCGTAGCTCGAGATGAGGGATCCTTTCCCTGCTTCGTCGGGAAAGAGTTCCCGGCGTTCCCGTCGCATCTCAAGAGGAGGCCCTCTCAACAGGAACGGCGAGAGGAACTCCAGGGTCGTGCCACCATTCCAAGAGTCCCCCAGATGTCTCAGTCCATTCCAGAGGAACCTCTTTTCCCTTCAGCGGCTCGTCTTTCACGCCGAGGATCGACTCACACCAAGGTGGCACGTGGCACAGCCCTGTGGGAAAGCCTCGTGGGAAAGCCTCGAGGGACAGCCTCGAGGGAAAGCCACAGATCCCTTGATCCACGTGACAGGAAGCGTGACACTACTGCTGCAGCTCGGGAGGAAAGCACACGTGCGTGCCCCCACTCGAGACGAGGCCTGACTCCCCTGGGGAGACTCAGAAGCACCCCAAGATCCATGGCAACACTGGAGAGGAATCCTCAGGTTCCGGCCCCGACTCCACACAAGGACTGAGGCCCCGGCATGGACGGGAGAGGAATCCCGAGAGGTCCCCTAGCAACTCGCATGGGGACTGGCCTTTCCTGAGGCCACCAGAGCGGGTCCCTGAGGTCCCCGTCGTAACTCGAGAAGACCTGCCGCAACTCGAGAAAATCCAGGAGGTTCTCCCCTCCAGGCGAGATGAGGCCCATTTCCGCTGAGGCGTCTCGAGGCTGATCACACCTCACCTCTGGAACTTCGAAAGGGTCCTTCACACCCTTGGTGCAAATCAAGAAGTTCCCCGACATACCCGTCTCCACTCGAGAGGAATCACGAGGGTCCCGCCCACATCCAGAGGAGCCCCGTTTCCGCCTCGTAGCTCGAGATGAGGGATCCTTTCCCTGCTTCGTCGGGAAAGAGTTCCCGGCGTTCCCGTCGCATCTCAAGAGGAGGCCCTCTCAACAGGAACGGCGAGAGGAACTCCAGGGTCGTGCCACCATTCCAAGAGTCCCCCAGATGTCTCAGTCCATTCCAGAGGAACCTCTTTTCCCTTCACCGGCTCGTCTTTCACGCCGAGGATCGACTCACACCAAGGTGGCACGTGGCACAGCCCTGTGGGAAAGCCTCGTGGGAAAGCCTCGAGGGACAGCCTCGAGGGAAAGCCACAGATCCCTTGATCCACGTGACAGGAAGCGTGACACTACTGCTGCAGCTCGGGAGGAAAGCGCACGTGCATGCCCCCACTCGAGACGAGGCCTGACTCCCCTGGGGAGACTCAGAAGCACCCCAAGATCCATGGCAACACTGGAGAGGAATCCTCAGGTTCCGGCCCCGACTCCTCACAAGGACTGAGGCCCCGGCATGGACGGGAGAGGAATCCCGAGAGGTCCCCTAGCAACTCGCATGGGGACTGGCCTTTCCTGAGGCCACCAGAGCGGGTCCCTGAGGTCCCCGTCGTAACTCGAGAAGACCTGCCGCAACTCGAGAAAATCCAGGAGGTTCTCCCCTCCAGGCGAGATGAGGCCCATTTCCGCTGAGGCGTCTCGAGGCTGATCACACCTCCCCTCTGGAACTTCGAAAGGGTCCTTCACACCCTTGGTGCAAATCAAGAAGTTCCCCGACCTAGCCGTCTCCACTCGAGAGGAATCACGAGGGTCCCGCCCACATCCAGAGGAGCCCCGTTTCCGCCTCGTAGCTCGAGATGAGGGAACCTTTCCCTGCTTCGTCGGGAAAGAGTTCCCGGCGTTCCCGTCGCATCTCAAGAGGAGGCCCTCTCAACAGGAACGGCGAGAGGAACTCCAGGGTCGTGCCACCATTCCAAGAGTCCCCCAGATGTCTCAGTCCATTCCAGAGGAACCTCTTTTCCCTTCACCGGCTCGTCTTTCACGCCGAGGATCGACTCACACCAAGGTGGCACGTGGCACAGCCCTGTGGGAAAGCCTCGTGGGAAAGCCTCGAGGGACAGCCTCGAGGGAAAGCCACAGATCCCTTGATCCACGTGACAGGAAGCGTGACACTACTGCTGCAGCTCGGGAGGAAAGCGCACGTGCATGCCCCCACTCGAGACGAGGCCTGACTCCCCTGGGGAGACTCAGAAGCACCCCAAGATCCATGGCAACACTGGAGAGGAATCCTCAGGTTCCGGCCCCGACTCCACACAAGGACTGAGGCCCCGGCATGGACGGGAGAGGAATCCCGAGAGGTCCCCTAGCAACTCGCATGGGGACTGGCCTTTCCTGAGGCCACCAGAGCGGGTCCCTGAGGACCCCATCGTAACTCGAGAAGACCTGCCGCAACTCGAGAAAATCCAGGACGTTCTCCCCTCCAGGCGAGATGAGGCCCATTTCCGCTGAGGCGTCTCGAGGCTGATCACACCTCACCTCTGGAACTTCGAAAGGGTCCTTCACACCCTTGGTGCAAATCAAGAAGTTCCCCGACCTAGCCGTCTCCACTCGAGAGGAATCACGAGGGTCCCGCCCACATCCAGAGGAGCCCCGTTTCCGCCTCGTAGCTCGAGATGAGGGAACCTTTCCCTGCTTCGTCGGGAAAGAGTTCCCGGCGTTCCCGTCGCATCTCAAGAGGAGGCCCTCTCAACAGGAACGGCGAGAGGAACTCCAGGGTCGTGCCACCATTCCAATAGTCCCCCAGATGTCTCAGTCCATTCCAGAGGAACCTCTTTTCCCTTCACCGGCTCGTCTTTCACGCCGAGGATCGACTCACACCAAGGTGGCACGTGGCACAGCCCTGTGGGAAAGCCTCGTGGGAAAGCCTCGAGGGACAGCCTCGAGGGAAAGCCACAGATCCCTTGATCCACGTGACAGGAAGCGTGACACTACTGCTGCAGCTCGGGAGGAAAGCGCACGTGCATGCCCCCACTCGAGACGAGGCCTGACTCCCCTGGGGAGACTCAGAAGCACCCCAAGATCCATGGCAACACTGGAGAGGAATCCTCAGGTTCCAGCCCCGACTCCACACAAGGACTGAGGCCCCGGCATGGACGGGAGAGGAAACCCGAGAGGTCCCCTAGCAACACGCATGGGGACTGGCCTTTCCTGAGGCCACCAGAGCGGGTCCCTGTGGTCCCCGTCGTAACTCGAGAAGACCTGCCGCAACTCGAGAAAATCCAGGAGGTTCTCCCCTCCAGGCGAGATGAGGCCCATTTCCGCTGAGGCGTCTCGAGGCTGATCACACCTCACCTCTGGAACTTCGAAAGGGTCCTTCACACCCTTGGTGCAAATCAAGAAGTTCCCCGACCTAGCCGTCTCCACTCGAGAGGAATCACGAGGGTCCCGCCCACATCCAGAGGAGCCCCGTTTCCGCCTCGTAACTCGAGATGAGGGATCCTTTCCCTGCTTCGTCGGGAAAGAGTTCCCGGCGTTCCCGTCGCATCTCAAGAGGAGGCCCTCTCAACAGGAACGGCGAGAGGAACTCCAGGGTCGTGCCACCATTCCAAGAGTCCCCCAGATGCCTCAGTCCATTCCAGAGGAACCTCTTTTCCCTTCACCGGCTCGTCTTTCACGCCGAGGATCGACTCACACCAAGGTGGCACGTGGCACAGCCCTGTGGGAAAGCCTCGTGGGAAAGCCTCGAGGGACAGCCTCGAGGGAAAGCCACAGATCCCTTGATCCACGTGACAGGAAGCGTGACACTACTGCTGCAGCTCGGGAGGAAAGCGCACGTGCATGCCCCCACTCGAGACGAGGCCTGACTCTCCTGGGGAGACTCAGAAGCACCCCAAGATCCATGGCAACACTGGAGAGGAATCCTCAGGTTCCGGCCCCGACTCCACACAAGGACTGAGGCCCCGGCATGGACGGGAGAGGAATCCCGAGAGGTCCCCTAGCAACTCGCATGGGGACTGGCCTTTCCTGAGGCCACCAGAGCGGGTCCCTGAGGACCCCGTCGTAACTCGAGAAGACCTGCCGCAACTCGAGAAAATCCAGGACGTTCTCCCCTCCAGGCGAGATGAGGCCCATTTCCGCTGAGGCGTCTCGAGGCTGATCACACCTCACCTCTGGAACTTCGAAAGGGTCCTTCACACCCTTGGTGCAAATCAAGAAGTTCCCCGACCTAGCCGTCTCCACTCGAGAGGAATCACGATGGTCCCGCCCACATCCAGAGGAGCCCCGTTTCCGCCTCGTAGCTCGAGATGAGGGAACCTTTCCCTGCTTCGTCGGGAAAGAGTTCCCGGCGTTCCCGTCGCATCTCAAGAGGAGGCCCTCTCAACAGGAACGGCGAGAGGAACTCCAGGGTCGTGCCACCATTCCAAGAGTCCCCCAGATGTCTCAGTCCATTCCAGAGGAACCTCTTTTCCCTTCACCGGCTCGTCTTTCACGCCGAGGATCGACTCACACCAAGGTGGCACGTGGCACAGCCCTGTGGGAAAGCCTCGTGGGAAAGCCTCGAGGGACAGCCTCGAGGGAAAGCCACAGATCCCTTGATCCACGTGACAGGAAGCGTGACACTACTGCTGCAGCTCGGGAGGAAAGCGCACGTGCATGCCCCCACTCGAGACGCCGCCTGACTCCCCTGGGGAGACTCAGAAGCACCCCAAGATCCATGGCAACACTGGAGAGCAATCCTCAGGTTCCGGCCCCTTCTCCACACAAGGTCTTAGGCCCAGGAACGGACGGGAGAGGAATCCCGACATGGCCCCTAGCAACTCGCACGGGGACTGGCCTTTCCTGAGGCCACCAGAGCGGGTCCCTGAGATCCCCGTCGTAACTCGAGAAGACCTGCCGCAACTCGAGAAAATCCAGGAGGTCCTCCCCTCCAGGCGAGATGAGGCCCATTTCCGCTGAGGCGTCTCGAGGCTGATCACACCTCACCTCTGGAACTTCGAAAGGGTCCTTCACACCCTTGGTGCAAATCAAGAAGTTCCCCGACCTAGCCGTCTCCACTCGAGAGGAATCACGAGGGTCCCGCCCACATCCAGAGGAGCCCCGTTTCCGCCTCGTAACTCGAGATGAGGGATCCTTTCCCTGCTTCGTCGGGAAAGAGTTCCCGGCGTTCCCGTCGCATCTCAAGAGGAGGCCCTCTCAACAGGAACGGCGAGAGGAACTCCAGGGTCGTGCCACCATTCCAAGAGTCCCCCAGATGTCTCAGTGCATTCCAGAGGAACCTCTTTTCCCTTCACCGGCTCGTCTTTCACGCCGAGGATCGACTCACACCAAGGTGGCACGTGGCACAGCCCTGTGGGAAAGCCTCGTGGGAAAGCCTCGAGGGACAGCCTCGAGGGAAAGCCACAGATCCCTTGATCCACGTGACAGGAAGCGTGACACTACTGCTGCAGCTTGGGAGGAAAGCGCACGTGCATGCCCCCACTCGAGACGAGGCCTGACTCCCCTGGGGAGACTCAGAAGCACCCCAAGATCCATGGCAACACTGGAGAGGAATCCTCAGGTTCCGGCCCCGACTCCACACAAGGACTGAGGCCCCGGCATGGACGGGAGAGGAAACCCGAGAGGTCCCCTAGCAACACGCATGGGGACTGCCCTTTCCTGAGGCCACCAGAGCGGGTCCCTGAGGTCCCCGTCGTAACTCGAGAAGACCTGCCGCAACTCGAGAAAATCCAGGACGTTCTCCCCTCCAGGCGAGATGAGGCCCATTTCCGCTGAGGCGTCTCGAGGCTGATCACACCTCACCTCTGGAACTTCGAAAGGCTCCTTCACACCCTTGGTGCAAATCAAGAAGTTCCCCGACCTAGCCGTCTCCACTCGAGAGGAATCACGAGGGTCCCGCCCACATCCAGAGGAGCCCCGTTTCCGCCTCGTAGCTCGAGATGAGGGAACCTTTCCCTGCTTCGTCGGGAAAGAGTTCCCGGCGTTCCCGTCGCATCTCAAGAGGAGGCCCTCTCAACAGGAACGGCGAGAGGAACTCCAGGGTCGTGCCACCATTCCAAGAGTCCCCAGATGTCTCAGTCCATTCCAGAGGAACCTCTTTTCCCTTCACCGGCTCGTCTTTCACGCCGAGGATCGACTCACACCAAGGTGGCACGTGGCACAGCCCTGTGGGAAAGCCTCGTGGGAAAGCCTCGAGGGACAGCCTCGAGGGAAAGCCACAGATCCCTTGATCCACGTGACAGGAAGCGTGACACTACTGCTGCAGCTCGGGAGGAAAGCGCACGTGCAAGCCCCCACTCGAGACGAGGCCTGACTCCCCTGGGGAGACTCAGAAGCACCCCAAGATCCATGGCAACACTGGAGAGGAATCCTCAGGTTCCGGCCCCGACTCCACACAAGGACTGAGGCCCCGGCATGGACAGGAGAGGAATCCCGAGAGGTCCCCTAGCAACTCGCATGGGGACTGGCCTTTCCTGAGGCCACCAGAGCGGGTCCCTGAGGTCCCCGTCGTAACTCGAGAAGACCTGCCGCAGCTCGAGAAAATCCAGGAGGTTCTCCCCTCCAGGCGAGATGAGGCCCATTTCCGCTGAGGCGTCTCGAGGCTGATCACACCTCACCTCTGGAACTTCGAAAGGGTCCTTCACACCCTTGGTGCAAATCAAGAAGTTCCCCGACCTAGCCGTCTCCACTCGAGAGGAATCACGAGGGTCCCGCCCACATCCAGAGGAGCCCCGTTTCTGCCTCGTAGCTCGAGATGAGGGATCCTTTCCCTGCTTCGTCGGGAAAGAGTTCCCGGCGTTCCCGTCGCATCTCAAGGGGAGGCCCTCTGCACAGGAACGGCGAGAGGAACTCCAGGGTCGTGCCACCATTCCAAGAGTCCCCCAGATGTCTCAGTCCATTCCAGAGGAACCTCTTTTCCCTTCACCGGCTCGTCTTTCACGCCGAGGATCGACTCACACCAAGGTGGCACGTGGCACAGCCCTGTGGGAAAGCCTCGTGGGAAAGCCTCGAGGGACAGCCTCGAGGGAAAGCCACAGATCCCTTGATCCACGTGACAGGAAGCGTGACACTACTGCTGCAGCTCGGGAGGAAAGCGCACGTGCATGCCCCCACTCGAGACGAGGCCTGACTCCCCTGGGGAGACTCAGAAGCACCCCAAGATCCATGGCAACACTGGAGAGGAATCCTCAGGTTCCGGCCCCGACTCCACACAAGGACTGAGGCCCCGGCATGGACGGGAGAGGAAACCCGAGAGGTCCCCTAGCAACACGCATGGGGACTGGCCTTTCCTGAGGCCACCAGAGCGGGTCCCTGTGGTCCCCGTCGTAACTCGAGAAGACCTGCCGCAGCTCGAGAAAATCCAGGAGGTTCTCCCCTCCAGGCGAGATGAGGCCCATTTCCGCTGAGGCGTCTCGAGGCTGATCACACCTCACCTCTGGAACTTCGAAAGGGTCCTTCACACCCTTGGTGCAAATCAAGAAGTTCCCCGACCTAGCCGTCTCCACTCGAGAGGAATCACGAGGGTCCCGCCCACATCCAGAGGAGCCCCGTTTCCGCCTCGTAGCTCGAGATGAGGGAACCTTTCCCTGCTTCGTCGGGAAAGAGTTCCCGGCGTTCCCGTCGCATCTCAAGAGGAGGCCCTCTCAACAGGAACGGCGAGAGGAACTCCAGGGTCGTGCCACCATTCCAAGAGTCCCCCAGATGTCTCAGTCCATTCCAGAGGAACCTCTTTTCCCTTCACCGGCTCGTCTTTCACGCCGAGGATCGACTCACACCAAGGTGGCACGTGGCACAGCCCTGTGGGAAAGCCTCGTGGGAAAGCCTCGAGGGACAGCCTCGAGGGAAAGCCACAGATCCCTTGATCCACGTGACAGGAAGCGTGACACTACTGCTGCAGCTCGGGAGGAAAGCGCACGTGCATGCCCCCACTCGAGACGCCGCCTGACTCCCCTGGGGAGACTCAGAAGCACCCCAAGATCCATGGCAACACTGGAGAGCAATCCTCAGGTTCCGGCCACGTCTCCACACAAGGTCTTAGGCCCAGGAACGGACGGGAGAGGAATCCCGACATGGCCCCTAGCAACTCGCACGGGGAACGGCCTTTCCTGAGGCCACCAGAGCGGGTCCCTGAGATCCCCGTCGTAACTCGAGAAGACCTGCCGCAACTCGAGAAAATCCAGGAGGTCCTCCCCTCCAGGCGAGATGAGGCCCATTTCCGCTGAGGCGTCTCGAGGCTGATCACACCTCACCTCTGGAACTTCGAAAGGGTCCTTCACACCCTTGGTGCAAATCAAGAAGTTCCCCGACCTAGCCGTCTCCACTCGAGAGGAATCACGAGGGTCCCGCCCACATCCAGAGGAGCCCCGTTTCCGCCTCGTAACTCGAGATGAGGGATCCTTTCCCTGCTTCGTCGGGAAAGAGTTCCCGGCGTTCCCGTCGCATCTCAAGAGGAGGCCCTCTCAACAGGAACGGCGAGAGGAACTCCAGGGTCGTGCCACCATTCCAAGAGTCCCCCAGATGTCTCAGTCCATTCCAGAGGAACCTCTTTTCCCTTCACCGGCTCGTCTTTCACGCCGAGGATCGACTCACACCAACGTGGCACGTGGCACAGCCCTGTGGGAAAGCCTCGTGGGAAAGCCTCGAGGGACAGCCTCGAGGGAAAGCCACAGATCCCTTGATCCACGTGACAGGAAGCGTGACACTACTGCTGCAGCTCGGGAGGAAAGCGCACGTGCAAGCCCCCACTCGAGACGAGGCCTGACTCCCCTGGGGAGACTCAGATGCACCCCAAGATCCATGGCAACACTGGAGAGGAATCCTCAGGTTCCGGCCCCGACTCCACACAAGGACTGAGGCCCCGGCATGGACAGGAGAGGAATCCCGAGAGGTCCCCTAGCAACTCGCATGGGGACTGGCCTTTCCTGAGGCCACCAGAGCGGGTCCCTGAGGTCCCGTCGTAACTCGAGAAGACCTGCCGCAGCTCGAGAAAATCCAGGAGGTTCTCCCCTCCAGGCGAGATGAGGCCCATTTCCGCTGAGGCGTCTCGAGGCTGATCACACCTCACCTCTGGAACTTCGAAAGGGTCCTTCACACCCTTGGTGCAAATCAAGAAGTTCCCCGACCTAGCCGTCTCCACTCGAGAGGAATCACGAGGGTCCCGCCCACATCCAGAGGAGCCCCGTTTCTGCCTCGTAGCTCGAGATGAGGGATCCTTTCCCTGCTTCGTCGGGAAAGAGTTCCCGGCGTTCCCGTCGCATCTCAAGGGGAGGCCCTCTGCACAGGAACGGCGAGAGGAACTCCAGGGTCGTGCCACCATTCCAAGAGTCCCCCAGATGTCTCAGTCCATTCCAGAGGAACCTCTTTTCCCTTCACCGGCTCGTCTTTCACGCCGAGGATCGACTCACACCAAGGTGGCACGTGGCACAGCCCTGTGGGAAAGCCTCGTGGGAAAGCCTCGAGGGACAGCCTCGAGGGAAAGCCACAGATCCCTTGATCCACGTGACAGGAAGCGTGACACTACTGCTGCAGCTCGGGAGGAAAGCGCACGTGCATGCCCCCACTCGAGACGAGGCCTGACTCCCCTGGGGAGACTCAGAAGCACCCCAAGATCCATGGCAACACTGGAGAGGAATCCTCAGGTTCCGGCCCCGACTCCACACAAGGACTGAGGCCCCGGCATGGACGGGAGAGGAAACTCGAGAGGTCCCCTAGCAACACGCATGGGGACTGGCCTTTCCTGAGGCCACCAGAGCGGGTCCCTGTGGTCCCCGTCGTAACTCGAGAAGACCTGCCGCAGCTCGAGAAAATCCAGGAGGTTCTCCCCTCCAGGCGAGATGAGGCCCATTTCCGCTGAGGCGTCTCGAGGCTGATCACACCTCACCTCTGGAACTTCGAAAGGGTCCTTCACACCCTTGGTGCAAATCAAGAAGTTCCCCGACCTAGCCGTCTCCACTCGAGAGGAATCACGAGGGTCCCGCCCACATCCAGAGGAGCCCCGTTTCCGCCTCGTAACTCGAGATGAGGGATCCTTTCCCTGCTTCGTCGGGAAAGAGTTCCCGGCGTTCCCGTCGCATCTCAAGAGGAGGCCCTCTCAACAGGAACGGCGAGAGGAACTCCAGGGTCGTGCCACCATTCCAATAGTCCCCCAGATGTCTCAGTGCATTCCAGAGGAACCTCTTTTCCCTTCACCGGCTCGTCTTTCACGCCGAGGATCGACTCACACCAAGGTGGCACGTGGCACAGCCCTGTGGGAAAGCCTCGTGGGAAAGCCTCGAGGGACAGCCTCGAGGGAAAGCCACAGATCCCTTGATCCACGTGACAGGAAGCGTGACACTACTGCTGCAGCTCGGGAGGAAAGCGCACGTGCATGCCCCCACTCGAGACGAGGCCTGACTCCCCTGGGGAGACTCAGAAGCACCCCAAGATCCATGGCAACACTGGAGAGGAATCCTCAGGTTCCGGCCCCGACTCCACACAAGGACTGAGGCCCCGGCATGGACGGGAGAGGAAACCCGAGAGGTCCCCTAGCAACACGCATGGGGACTGCCCTTTCCTGTGGCCACCAGAGCGGGCCCCTGAGGTCCCCGTCGTAACTCGAGAAGACCTGCCGCAACTCGAGAAAATCCAGGACGTTCTCCCCTCCAGGCGAGATGAGGCCCATTTCCGCTGAGGCGTCTCGAGGCTGATCACACCTCACCTCTGGAACTTCGAAAGGGTCCTTCACACCCTTGGTGCAAATCAAGAAGTTCCCCGACCTAGCCGTCTCCACTCGAGAGGAATCACGAGGGTCCCGCCCACATCCAGAGGAGCCACGTTTCCGCCTCGTAGCTCGAGATGAGGGAACCTTTCCCTGCTTCGTCGGGAAAGAGTTCCCGGCGTTCCCGTCGCATCTCAAGAGGAGGCCCTCTCAACAGGAACGGCGAGAGGAACTCCAGGGTCGTGCCACCATTCCAAGAGTCCCCCAGATGTCTCAGTCCATTCCAGAGGAACCTCTTTTCCCTTCACCGGCTCGTCTTTCACGCCGAGGATCGACTCACACCAAGGTGGCACGTGGCACAGCCCTGTGGGAAAGCCTCGTGGGAAAGCCTCGAGGGACAGCCTCGAGGGAAAGCCACAGATCCCTTGATCCACGTGACAGGAAGCGTGACACTACTGCTGCAGCTCGGGAGGAAAGCGCACGTGCAAGCCCCCACTCGAGACGATGCCTGACTCCCCTGGGGAGACTCAGAAGCACCCCAAGATCCATGGCAACACTGGAGAGGAATCCTCAGGTTTCGGCCCCGACTCCACACAAGGACTGAGGCCCCGGCATGGACGGGAGAGGAATCCCGAGAGGTCCCCTAGCAACTCGCATGGGGACTGGCCTTTCCTGAGGCCACCAGAGCGGGTCCCTGAGGTCCCCGTCGTAACTCGAGAAGACCTGCCGCAGCTCGAGAAAATCCAGGAGGTTCTCCCCTCCAGGCGAGATGAGGCCCATTTCTGCTGAGGCGTCTCGAGGCTGATCACACCTCACCTCTGGAACTTCGAAAGGGTCCTTCACACCCTTGGTGCAAATCAAGAAGTTCCCCGACCTAGCCGTCTCCACTCGAGAGGAATCACGAGGGTCCCGCCCACATCCAGAGGAGCCCCGTTTCTGCCTCGTAGCTCGAGATGAGGGATCCTTTCCCTGCTTCGTCGGGAAAGAGTTCCCGGCGTTCCCGTCGCATCTCAAGGGGAGGCCCTCTGCACAGGAACGGCGAGAGGAACTCCAGGGTCGTGCCACCATTCCAAGAGTCCCCCAGATGTCTCAGTCCATTCCAGAGGAACCTCTTTTCCCTTCACCGGCTCGTCTTTCACGCCGAGGATCGACTCACACCAAGGTGGCACGTGGCACAGCCCTGTGGGAAAGCCTCGTTGGAAAGCCTCGAGGGACAGCCTCGAGGGAAAGCCACAGATCCCTTGATCCACGTGACAGGAAGCGTGACACTACTGCTGCAGCTCGGGAGGAAAGCACACGTGCATGCCCCCACTCGAGACGAGGCCTGACTCCCCTGGGGAGACTCAGAAGCACCCCAAGATCCATGGCAACACTGGAGAGGAATCCTCAGGTTCCGGCCCCGACTCCACACAAGGACTGAGGCCCCGGCATGGACGGGAGAGGAAACCCGAGAGGTCCCCTAGCAACACGCATGGGGACTGGCCTTTCCTGATGCCACCAGAGCGGGTCCCTGTGGTCCCCGTCGTAACTCGAGAAGACCTGCCGCAACTCGAGAAAATCCAGGACGTTCTCCCCTCCAGGCGAGATGAGGCCCATTTCCGCTGAGGCGTCTCGAGGCTGATCACACCTCACCTCTGGAACTTCGAAAGGGTCCTTCACACCCTTGGTGCAAATCAAGAAGTTCCCCGACCTAGCCGTCTCCACTCGAGAGGAATCACGAGGGTCCCGCCCACATCCAGAGGAGCCCCGTTTCCGCCTCGTAACTCGAGATGAGGGATCCTTTCCCTGCTTCGTCGGGAAAGAGTTCCCGGCGTTCCCGTCGCATCTCAAGAGGAGGCCCTCTCAACAGGAACGGCGAGAAGAACTCCAGGGTCGTGCCACCATTCCAAGAGTCCCCCAGATGTCTCAGTGCATTCTAGAGGAACCTCTTTTCCCTTCACCGGCTCGTCTTTCACGCCGAGGATCGACTCACACCAAGGTGGCACCTGGCACAGCCCTGTGGGAAAGCCTCGTGGGAAAGCCTCGAGGGACAGCCTCGAGGGAAAGCCACAGATCCCTTGATCCACGTGACAGGAAGCGTGACACTACTGCTGCAGCTCGGGAGGAAAGCGCACGTGCATGCCCCCACTCGAGACGAGGCCTGACTCCCCTGGGGAGACTCAGAAGCACCCCAAGATCCATGGCAACACTGGAGAGGAATCCTCAGGTTCCGGCCCCGACTCCACACAAGGACTGAGGCCCCGGCATGGACGGGAGAGGAAACCCGAGAGGTCCCCTAGCAACACGCATGGGGACTGGCCTTTCCTGAGGCCACCAGAGCGGGTCCCTGTGGTCCCCGTCGTAACTCGAGAAGACCTGCCGCAGCTCGAGAAAATCCAGGAGGTTCTCCCCTCCAGGCGAGATGAGGCCCATTTCCGCTGAGGCGTCTCGAGGCTGATCACACCTCACCTCTGGAACTTCGAAAGGGTCCTTCACACCCTTGGTGCAAATCAAGAAGTTCCCCGACCTAGCCGTCTCCACTCGAGAGGAATCACGAGGGTCCCGCCCACATCCAGAGGAGCCCCCTTTCCGCCTCGTAACTCGAGATGAGGGATCCTTTCCCTGCTTCGTCGGGAAAGAGATCCCGGCGTTCCCGTCGCATCTCAAGAGGAGGCCCTCTCAACAGGACCGGCGAGAGGAACTCCAGGGTCG
This sequence comes from Budorcas taxicolor, assembly GCF_023091745.1. Taxonomy (NCBI): domain Eukaryota; kingdom Metazoa; phylum Chordata; class Mammalia; order Artiodactyla; family Bovidae; genus Budorcas; species Budorcas taxicolor. The sequence continues at coordinate 67,180 of NW_026291787.1, forward strand.
TGCCACCATTCCAATAGTCCCCCAGATGTCTCAGTCCATTCCAGAGGAACCTCTTTTCCCTTCACCGGCTCGTCTTTCACGCCGAGGATCGACTCACACCAAGGTGGCACGTGGCACAGCCCTGTGGGAAAGCCTCGTGGGAAAGCCTCGAGGGACAGCCTCGAGGGAAAGCCACAGATCCCTTGATCCACGTGACAGGAAGCGTGACACTACTGCTGCAGCTCGGGAGGAAAGCACACGTGCATGCCCCCACTCGAGACGAGGCCTGACTCCCCTGGGGAGACTCAGAAGCACCCCAAGATCCATGGCAACACTGGAGAGGAATCCTCAGGTTCCGGCCCCGACTCCACACAAGGACTGAGGCCCCGGCATGGACGGGAGAGGAATCCCGAGAGGTCCCCTAGCAACTCGCATGGGGACTGGCCTTTCCTGAGGCCACCAGAGCGGGTCCCTGAGGACCCCGTCGTAACTCGAGAAGATCTGCCGCAAATCGAGAAAATCCAGGACGTTCTCCCCTCCAGGCGAGATGAGGCCCATTTCCGCTGAGGCGTCTCGAGGCTGATCACACCTCACCTCTGGAACTTCGAAAGGGTCCTTCACACCCTTGGTGCAAATCAAGAAGTTCCCCGACCTAGCCGTCTCCACTCGAGAGGAATCACGAGGGTCCCGCCCACATCCAGAGGAGCCCCGTTTCCGCCTCGTAGCTCGAGATGAGGGAACCTTTCCCTGCTTTGTCGGGAAAGAGTTCCCGGCGTTCCCGTCGCATCTCAAGAGGAGGCCCTCTCAACAGGAACGGCGAGAGGAACTCCAGGGTCGTGCCACCATTCCAAGAGTCCCCCAGATGTCTCAGTCCATTCCAGAGGAACCTCTTTTCCCTTCACCGGATCGTCTTTCACGCCGAGGATCGACTCACACCAAGGTGGCACGTGGCACAGCCCTGTGGGAAAGCCTCGTGGGAAAGCCTCGAGGGACAGCCTCGAGGGAAAGCCACAGATCCCTTGATCCACGTGACAGGAAGCGTGACACTACTGCTGCAGCTCGGGAGGAAAGCGCACGTGCATGCCCCCACTCGAGACGAGGCCTGACTCCCCTGGGGAGACTCAGAAGCACCCCAAGATCCATGGCAACACTGGAGAGGAATCCTCAGGTTCCGGCCCCAACTCCACACAAGGACTGAGGCCCCGGCATGGACGGGAGAGGAAACCCGAGAGGTCCCCTAGCAACACGCATGGGGACTGGCCTTTCCTGAGGCCACCAGAGCGGGTCCCTGTGGTCCCCGTCGTAACTCGAGAAGACCTGCCGCAACTCGAGAAAATCCAGGACGTTCTCCCCTCCAGGCGAGATGAGGCCCATTTCCGCTGAGGCGTCTCGAGGCTGATCACACCTCACCTCTGGAACTTCGAAAGGGTCCTTCACACCCTTGGTGCAAATCAAGAAGTTCCCCGACCTAGCCGTCTCCACTCGAGAGGAATCACGAGGGTCCCGCCCACATCCAGAGGAGCCCCGTTTCCGCCTCGTAACTCGAGATGAGGGATCCTTTCCCTGCTTCGTCGGGAAAGAGTTCCCGGCGTTCCGGTCGCATCTCAAGAGGAGGCCCTCTCAACAGGAACGGCGAGAGGAACTCCAGGGTCGTGCCACCATTCCAAGAGTCCCCCAGATGTCTCAGTGCATTCTAGAGGAACCTCTTTTCCCTTCACCGGCTCGTCTTTCACGCCGAGGATCGACTCACACCAAGGTGGCACGTGGCACAGCCCTGTGGGAAAGCCTCGTGGGAAAGCCTCGAGGGACAGCCTCGAGGGAAAGCCACAGATCCCTTGATCCACGTGACAGGAAGCGTGACACTACTGCTGCAGCTCGGGAGGAAAGCGCACGTGCATGCCCCCACTCGAGACGAGGCCTGACTCCCCTGGGGAGACTCAGAAGCACCCCAAGATCCATGGCAACACTGGAGAGGAATCCTCAGGTTCCGGCCCCGACTCCACACAAGGACTGAGGCCCCGGCATGGACGGGAGAGGAAACCCGAGAGGTCCCCTAGCAACACGCATGGGGACTGGCCTTTCCTGAGGCCACCAGAGCGGGTCCCTGTGGTCCCCGTCGTAACTCGAGAAGACCTGCCGCAGCTCGAGAAAATCCAGGAGGTTCTCCCCTCCAGGCGAGATGAGGCCCATTTCCGCTGAGGCGTCTCGAGGCTGATCACACCTCACCTCTGGAACTTCGAAAGGGTCCTTCACACCCTTGGTGCAAATCAAGAAGTTCCCCGACCTAGCCGTCTCCACTCGAGAGGAATCACGAGGGTCCCGCCCACATCCAGAGGAGCCCCCTTTCCGCCTCGTAACTCGAGATGAGGGATCCTTTCCCTGCTTCGTCGGGAAAGAGATCCCGGCGTTCCCGTCGCATCTCAAGAGGAGGCCCTCTCAACAGGACCGGCGAGAGGAACTCCAGGGTCGTGCCACCATTCCAATAGTCCCCCAGATGTCTCAGTCCATTCCAGAGGAACCTCTTTTCCCTTCACCGGCTCGTCTTTCACGCCGAGGATCGACTCACACCAAGGTGGCACGTGGCACAGCCCTGTGGGAAAGCCTCGTGGGAAAGCCTCGAGGGACAGCCTCGAGGGAAAGCCACAGATCCCTTGATCCACGTGACAGGAAGCGTGACACTACTGCTGCAGCTCGGGAGGAAAGCGCACGTGCATGCCCCCACTCGAGACGAGGCCTGACTCCCCTGGGGAGACTCAGAAGCACCCCAAGATCCATGGCAACACTGGAGAGGAATCCTCAGGTTCCGGCCCCGACTCCACACAAGGACTGAGGCCCCGGCATGGACGGGAGAGGAATCCCGAGAGGTCCCCTAGCAACTCGCATGGGGACTGGCCTTTCCTGAGGCCACCAGAGCGGGTCCCTGAGGACCCCGTCGTAACTCGAGAAGATCTGCCGCAACTCGAGAAAATCCAGGACGTTCTCCCCTCCAGGCGAGATGAGGCCCATTTCCGCTGAGGCGTCTCGAGGCTGATCACACCTCACCTCTGGAACTTCGAAAGGGTCCTTCACACCCTTGGTGCAAATCAAGAAGTTCCCCGACCTAGCCGTCTCCACTCGAGAGGAATCACGAGGGTCCCGCCCACATCCAGAGGAGCCCCGTTTCCGCCTCGTAGCTCGAGATGAGGGAACCTTTCCCTGCTTTGTCGGGAAAGAGTTCCCGGCGTTCCCGTCGCATCTCAAGAGGAGGCCCTCTCAACAGGAACGGCGAGAGGAACTCCAGGGTCGTGCCACCATTCCAAGAGTCCCCCAGATGTCTCAGTCCATTCCAGAGGAACCTCTTTTCCCTTCACCGGATCGTCTTTCACGCCGAGGATCGACTCACACCAAGGTGGCACGTGGCACAGCCCTGTGGGAAAGCCTCGTGGGAAAGCCTCGAGGGACAGCCTCGAGGGAAAGCCACAGATCCCTTGATCCACGTGACAGGAAGCGTGACACTACTGCTGCAGCTCGGGAGGAAAGCGCACGTGCATGCCCCCACTCGAGACGAGGCCTGACTCCCCTGGGGAGACTCAGAAGCACCCCAAGATCCATGGCAACACTGGAGAGGAATCCTCAGGTTCCGGCCCCAACTCCACACAAGGACTGAGGCCCCGGCATGGACGGGAGAGGAAACCCGAGAGGTCCCCTAGCAACACCCATGGGGACTGGCCTTTCCTGAGGCCACCAGAGCGGGTCCCTGTGGTCCCCGTCGTAACTCGAGAAGACCTGCCGCAACTCGAGAAAATCCAGGACGTTCTCCCCTCCAGGCGAGATGAGGCCCATTTCCGCTGAGGCGTCTCGAGGCTGATCACACCTCACCTCTGGAACTTCGAAAGGGTCCTTCACACCCTTGGTGCAAATCAAGAAGTTCCCCGACCTAGCCGTCTCCACTCGAGAGGAATCACGAGGGTCCCGCCCACATCCAGAGGAGCCCCGTTTCTGCCTCGTAGCTCCAGATGAGGGATCCTTTCCCTGCTTCGTCGGGAAAGAGTTCCCGGCGTTCCCGTCGCATCTCAAGGGGAGGCCCTCTGCACAGGAACGGCGAGAGGAACTCCAGGGTCGTGCCACCATTCCAAGAGTCCCCCAGATGTCTCAGTCCATTCCAGAGGAACCTCTTTTCCCTTCACCGGCTCGTCTTTCACGCCGAGGATCGACTCACACCAAGGTGGCACGTGGCACAGCCCTGTGGGAAAGCCTCGTGGGAAAGCCTCGAGGGACAGCCTCGAGGGAAAGCCACAGATCCCTTGATCCACGTGACAGGAAGCGTGACACTACTGCTGCAGCTCGGGAGGAAAGCGCACGTGCATGCCCCCACTCGAGACGCCGCCTGACTCCCCTGGGGAGACTCAGAAGCACCCCAAGATCCATGGCAACACTGGAGAGCAATCCTCAGGTTCCGGCCCCGTCTCCACACAAGGTCTTAGGCCCAGGAACGGACGGGAGAGGAATCCCGAGATGGCCCCTAGCAACTCGCACGGGGACTGGCCTTTCCTGAGGCCACCAGAGCGGGTCCCTGAGGTCCCCGTCGTAACTCGAGAAGACCTGCCGCAACTCGAGAAAATCCAGGAGGTTCTCCCCTCCAGGCGAGATGAGGCCCATTTCCGCTGAGGCGTCTCGAGGCTGATCACACCTCACCTCTGGAACTTCGAAAGGGTCCTTCACACCCTTGGTGCAAATCAAGAAGTTCCCCGACCTAGCCGTCTCCACTCGAGAGGAATCACGAGGGTCCCGCCCACATCCAGAGGAGCCCCGTTTCCGCCTCGTAACTCGAGATGAGGGATCCTTTCCCTGCTTCGTCGGGAAAGAGTTCCCGGCGTTCCCGTCGCATCTCAAGAGGAGGCCCTCTCAACAGGAACGGCGAGAGGAACTCCAGGGTCGTGCCACCATTCCAAGAGTCCCCCAGATGTCTCAGTCCATTCCAGAGGAACCTCTTTTCCCTTCACCGGCTCGTCTTTCACGCCGAGGATCGACTCACACCAAGGTGGCACGTGGCACAGCCCTGTGGGAAAGCCTCGTGGGAAAGCCTCGAGGGAAAGCCACAGATCCCTTGATCCACGTGACAGGAAGCGTGACACTACTGCTGCAGCTCGGGAGGAAAGCGCACGTGCAAGCCCCCACTCGAGACGATGCCTGACTCCCCTGGGGAGACTCAGAAGCACCCCAAGATCCATGGCAACACTGGAGAGGAATCCTCAGGTTTCGGCCCCGACTCCACACAAGGACTGAGGCCCCGGCATGGACGGGAGAGGAATCCCGAGAGGTCCCCTAGCAACTCGCATGGGGACTGGCCTTTCCTGAGGCCACCAGAGCGGGTCCCTGAGGTCCCCGTCGTAACTCGAGAAGACCTGCCGCAGCTCGAGAAAATCCAGGAGGTTCTCCCCTCCCGGCGAGATGAGGCCCATTTCCGCTGAGGCGTCTCGAGGCTGATCACACCTCACCTCTGGAACTTCGAAAGGGTCCTTCACACCCTTGGTGCAAATCAAGAAGTTCCCCGACCTAGCCGTCTCCACTCGAGAGGAATCACGAGGGTCCCGCCCACATCCAGAGGAGCCCCGTTTCTGCCTCGTAGCTCGAGATGAGGGATCCTTTCCCTGCTTCGTCGGGAAAGAGTTCCCGGCGTTCCCGTCGCATCTCAAGGGGAGGCCCTCTGCACAGGAACGGCGAGAGGAACTCCAGGGTCGTGCCACCATTCCAAGAGTCCCCCAGATGTCTCAGTCCATTCCAGAGGAACCTCTTTTCCCTTCACCGGCTCGTCTTTCACGCCGAGGATCGACTCACACCAAGGTGGCACGTGGCACAGCCCTGTGGGAAAGCCTCGTTGGAAAGCCTCGAGGGACAGCCTCGAGGGAAAGCCACAGATCCCTTGATCCACGTGACAGGAAGCGTGACACTACTGCTGCAGCTCGGGAGGAAAGCACACGTGCATGCCCCCACTCGAGACGAGGCCTGACTCCCCTGGGGAGACTCAGAAGCACCCCAAGATCCATGGCAACACTGGAGAGGAATCCTCAGGTTCCGGCCCCGACTCCACACAAGGACTGAGGCCCCGGCATGGACGGGAGAGGAAACCCGAGAGGTCCCCTAGCAACACGCATGGGGACTGGCCTTTCCTGAGGCCACCAGAGCGGGTCCCTGTGGTCCCCGTCGTAACTCGAGAAGACCTGCCGCAACTCGAGAAAATCCAGGACGTTCTCCCCTCCAGGCGAGATGAGGCCCATTTCCGCTGAGGCGTCTCGAGGCTGATCACACCTCACCTCTGGAACTTCGAAAGGGTCCTTCACACCCTTGGTGCAAATCAAGAAGTTCCCCGACCTAGCCGTCTCCACTCGAGAGGAATCACGAGGGTCCCGCCCACATCCAGAGGAGCCCCGTTTCCGCCTCGTAACTCGAGATGAGGGATCCTTTCCCTGCTTCGTCGGGAAAGAGTTCCCGGCGTTCCCGTCGCATCTCAAGAGGAGGCCCTCTCAACAGGAACGGCGAGAGGAACTCCAGGGTCGTGCCACCATTCCAAGAGTCCCCCAGATGTCTCAGTGCATTCTAGAGGAACCTCTTTTCCCTTCACCGGCTCGTCTTTCACGCCGAGGATCGACTCACACCAAGGTGGCACGTGGCACAGCCCTGTGGGAAAGCCTCGTGGGAAAGCCTCGAGGGACAGCCTCGAGGGAAAGCCACAGATCCCTTGATCCACGTGACAGGAAGCGTGACACTACTGCTGCAGCTCGGGAGGAAAGCGCACGTGCATGCCCCCACTCGAGACGAGGCCTGACTCCCCTGGGGAGACTCAGAAGCACCCCAAGATCCATGGCAACACTGGAGAGGAATCCTCAGGTTCCGGCCCCGACTCCACACAAGGACTGAGGCCCCGGCATGGACGGGAGAGGAAACCCGAGAGGTCCCCTAGCAACACGCATGGGGACTGGCCTTTCCTGAGGCCACCAGAGCGGGTCCCTGTGGTCCCCGTCGTAACTCGAGAAGACCTGCCGCAGCTCGAGAAAATCCAGGAGGTTCTCCCCTCCAGGCGAGATGAGGCCCATTTCCGCTGAGGCGTCTCGAGGCTGATCACACCTCACCTCTGGAACTTCGAAAGGGTCCTTCACACCCTTGGTGCAAATCAAGAAGTTCCCCGACCTAGCCGTCTCCACTCGAGAGGAATCACGAGGGTCCCGCCCACATCCAGAGGAGCCCCCTTTCCGCCTCGTAACTCGAGATGAGGGATCCTTTCCCTGCTTCGTCGGGAAAGAGATCCCGGCGTTCCCGTCGCATCTCAAGAGGAGGCCCTCTCAACAGGACCGGCGAGAGGAACTCCAGGGTCGTGCCACCATTCCAAAAGTCCCCCAGATGTCTCAGTCCATTCCAGAGGAACCTCTTTTCCCTTCACCGGCTCGTCTTTCACGCCGAGGATCGACTCACACCAAGGTGGCACGTGGCACAGCCCTGTGGGAAAGCCTCGTGGGAAAGCCTCGAGGGACAGCCTCGAGGGAAAGCCACAGATCCCTTGATCCACGTGACAGGAAGCGTGACACTACTGCTGCAGCTCGGGAGGAAAGCGCACGTGCATGCCCCCACTCGAGACGAGGCCTGACTCCCCTGGGGAGACTCAGAAGCACCCCAAGATCCATGGCAACACTGGAGAGGAATCCTCAGGTTCCGGCCCCGACTCCACACGAGGACTGAGGCCCCGGCATGGACGGGAGAGGAATCCCGAGAGGTCCCCTAGCAACTCGCATGGGGACTGGCCTTTCCTGAGGCCACCAGAGCGGGTCCCTGAGGACCCCGTCGTAACTCGAGAAGACCTGCCGCAACTCGAGAAAATCCAGGACGTTCTCCCCTCCAGGCGAGATGAGGCCCATTTCCGCTGAGGCGTCTCGAGGCTGATCACACCTCACCTCTGGAACTTCGAAAGGGTCCTTCACACCCTTGGTGCAAATCAAGAAGTTCCCCGACCTAGCCGTCTCCACTCGAGAGGAATCACGAGGGTCCCGCCCACATCCAGAGGAGCCCCGTTTCCGCCTCGTAGCTCGAGATGAGGGAACCTTTCCCTGCTTTGTCGGGAAAGAGTTCCCGGCGTTCCCGTCGCATCTCAAGAGGAGGCCCTCTCAACAGGAACGGCGAGAGGAACTCCAGGGTCGTGCCACCATTCCAAGAGTCCCCCAGATGTCTCAGTCCATTCCAGAGGAACCTCTTTTCCCTTCACCGGCTCGTCTTTCACGCCGAGGATCGACTCACACCAAGGTGGCACGTGGCACAGCCCTGTGGGAAAGCCTCGTGGGAAAGCCTCGAGGGACAGCCTCGAGGGAAAGCCACAGATCCCTTGATCCACGTGACAGGAAGCGTGACACTACTGCTGCAGCTCGGGAGGAAAGCGCACGTGCATGCCCCCACTCGAGACGAGGCCTGACTCCCCTGGGGAGACTCAGAAGCACCCCAAGATCCATGGCAACACTGGAGAGGAATCCTCAGGTTCCGGCCCCAACTCCACACAAGGACTGAGGCCCCGGCATGGACGGGAGAGGAAACCCGAGAGGTCCCCTAGCAACACGCATGGGGACTGGCCTTTCCTGAGGCCACCAGAGCGGGTCCCTGTGGTCCTCGTCGTAACTCGAGAAGACCTGCCGCAACTCGAGAAAATCCAGGACGTTCTCCCCTCCAGGCGAGATGAGGCCCATTTCCGCTGAGGCGTCTCGAGGCTGATCACACCTCACCTCTGGAACTTCGAAAGGGTCCTTCACACCCTTGGTGCAAATCAAGAAGTTCCCCGACCTAGCCGTCTCCACTCGAGAGGAATCACGAGGGTCCCGCCCACATCCAGAGGAGCCCCGTTTCCGCCTCGTAGCTCGAGATGAGGGAACCTTTCCCTGCTTCGTCGGGAAAGAGTTCCCGGCGTTCCCGTCGCATCTCAAGAGGAGGCCCTCTCAACAGGAACGGCGAGAGGAACTCCAGGGTCGTGCCACCATTCCAAGAGTCCCCCAGATGTCTCAGTCCATTCCAGAGGAACCTCTTTTCCCTTCACCGGCTCGTCTTTCACGCCGAGGATCGACTCACACCAAGGTGGCACGTGGCACAGCCCTGTGGGAAAGCCTCGTGGGAAAGCCTCGAGGGACAGCCTCGAGGGAAAGCCACAGATCCCTTGATCCACGTGACAGGAAGCGTGACACTACTGCTGCAGCTCGGGAGGAAAGCGCACGTGCAAGCCCCCACTCGAGACGAGGCCTGACTCCCCTGGGGAGACTCAGAAGCACCCCAAGATCCATGGCAACACTGGAGAGGAATCCTCAGGTTCCGGCCCCGACTCCACACAAGGACTGAGGCCCCGGCATGGACGGGAGAGGAATCCCGAGAGGTCCCCTAGCAACTCGCATGGGGACTGGCCTTTCCTGAGGCCACCAGAGCGGGTCCCTGAGGTCCCCGTCGTAACTCGAGAAGACCTGCCGCAACTCGAGAAAATCCAGGAGGTTCTCCCCTCCAGGCGAGATGAGGCCCATTTCCGCTGAGGCGTCTCGAGGCTGATCACACCTCACCTCTGGAACTTCGAAAGGGTCCTTCACACCCTTGGTGCAAATCAAGAAGTTCCCCGACCTAGCCGTCTCCACTCGAGAGGAATCACGAGGGTCCCGCCCACATCCAGAGGAGCCCCGTTTCTGCCTCGTAGCTCGAGATGAGGGATCCTTTCCCTGCTTCTTCTGGATAGAGTTCCCGGCTTTCCCGTCGCATCTCAAGGGGAGGCCCTCTGCACAGGAACGGCGAGAGGAACTCCAGGGTCGTGCCACCATTCCAAGAGTCCCCCAGATGTCTCAGTCCATTCCAGAGGAACCTCTTTTCCCTTCACCGGCTCGTCTTTCACGCCGAGGATCGACTCACACCAAGGTGGCACGTGGCACAGCCCTGTGGGAAAGCCTCGTGGGAAAGCCTCGAGGGACAGCCTCGAGGGAAAGCCACAGATCCCTTGATCCACGTGACAGGAAGCGTGACACTACTGCTGCAGCTCGGGAGGAAAGCGCACGTGCATGCCCCCACTCGAGACGAGGCCTGACTCCCCTGGGGAGACTCAGAAGCACCCAAAGATCCATGGCAACACTGGAGAGGAATCCTCAGGTTCCGGCCCCGACTCCACACAAGGACTGAGGCACCGGCATGGACGGGAGAGGAAACCCGAGAGGTCCCCTAGCAACACGCATGGGGACTGGCCTTTCCTGAGGCCACCAGAGCGGGTCCCTGTGGTCCCCGTCGTAACTCGAGAAGACCTGCCGCAGCTCGAGAAAATCCAGGAGGTTCTCCCTTCCAGGCGAGATGAGGCCCATTTCCGCTGAGGCGTCTCGAGGCTGATCACACCTCACCTCTGGAACTTCGAAAGGGTCCTTCACACCCTTGGTGCAAATCAAGAAGTTCCCCGACCTAGCCGTCTCCACTCGAGAGGAATCACGAGGGTCCCGCCCACATCCAGAGGAGCCCCGTTTCCGCCTCGTAACTCGAGATGAGGGATCCTTTCCCTGCTTCGTCGGGAAAGAGTTCCCGGCGTTCCCGTCGCATCTCAAGAGGAGGCCCTCTGCACAGGAACGGCGAGAGGAACTCCAGGGTCGTGCCACCTTTCCCAGAGTCCCCCAGATGTCTCAGTCCATTCCAGAGGAACCTCTTTTCCCTTCACCGGCTCGTCTTTCACGCCGAGGATCGACTCACACCAAGGTGGCACGTGGCACAGCCCTGTGGGAAAGCCTCGTGAGAAAGCCTCGAGGGACAGCCTCGAGGGAAAGCCACAGATCCCTTGATCCACGTGACAGGAAGCGTGACACTACTGCTGCAGCTCGGGAGGAAAGCGCACGTGCATGCCCCCACTCGAGACGAGGCCTGACTCCCCTGGGGAGACTCAGAAGCACCCCAAGATCCATGGCAACACTGGAGAGCAATCCTCAGGTTCCGGCCCCGTCTCCACACAAGGTCTTAGGCTCATGAACGGACGGGAGAGGAATCCCGAGATGGCCCCTAGCAACTCGCACGGGGACTGGCCTTTCCTGAGGCCACCAGAGCGGGTCCCTGAAGGCCCCGTCGTAACTCGAGAAGACCTGCCGCAACTCGAGAAAATCCAGGAGGTCCTCCCCTCCAGGCGAGATGAGGCCCATTTCCGCTGAGGCGTCTCGAGGCTGATCACACCTCACCTCTGGAACTTCGAAAGGGTCCTTCACACCCTTGGTGCAAATCAAGAAGTTCCCCGACCTAGCCGTCTCCACTCGAGAGGAATCACGAGGGTCCCGCCCACATCCAGAGGAGCCCCGTTTCCGCCTCGTAACTCGAGATGAGGGATCCTTTCCCTGCTTCGTCGGGAAAGAGTTCCCGGCGTTCCCGTCGCATCTCAAGAGGAGGCCCTCTCAACAGGAACGGCGAGAGTAACTCCAGGGTCGTGCCACCATTCCAAGAGTCCCCCAGATGTCTCAGTGCATTCCAGAGGAACCTCTTTTCCCTTCACCGGCTCGTCTTTCACGCCGAGGATCGACTCACACCAAGGTGGCACGTGGCACAGCCCTGTGGGAAAGCCTCGTGGGAAAGCCTCGAGGGACAGCCTCGAGGGAAAGCCACAGATCCCTTGATCCACGTGACAGGAAGCGTGACACTACTGCTGCAGCTCGGGAGGAAAGCGCACGTGCAAGCCCCCACTCGAGACGAGGCCTGACTCCCCTGGGGAGACTCAGAAGCACCCCAAGATCCATGGCAACACTGGAGAGGAATCCTCAGGTTCCGGCCCCGACTCCACACAAGGACTGAGGCCCCGGCATGGACGGGAGAGGAATCCCGAGAGGTCCCCTAGCAACTCGCATGGGGACTGGCCTTTCCTGAGGCCACCAGAGCGGGTCCCTGAGGTCCCCGTCTTAACTCGAGAAGACCTGCCGCAGCTCGAGAAAATCCAGGAGGTTCTCCCCTCCAGGCGAGATGAGGCCCATTTCCGCTGAGGCGTCTCGAGGCTGATCACACCTCACCTCTGGAACTTCGAAAGGGTCCTTCACACCCTTGGTGCAAATCAAGAAGTTCCCCGACCTAGCCGTCTCCACTCGAGAGGAATCACGAGGGTCCCGCCCACATCCAGAGGAGCCCCGTTTCTGCCTCGTAGCTCGAGATGAGGGATCCTTTCCCTGCTTCGTCGGGAAAGAGTTCCCGGCGTTCCCGTCGCATCTCAAGGGGAGGCCCTCTGCACAGGAACGGCGAGAGGAACTCCAGGGTCGTGCCACCATTCCAAGAGTCCCCCAGATGTCTCAGTCCATTCCAGAGGAACCTCTTTTCCCTTCACCGGCTCGTCTTTCACGCCGAGGATCGACTCACACCAAGGTGGCACGTGGCACAGCCCTGTGGGAAAGCCTCGTGGGAAAGCCTCGAGGGACAGCCTCGAGGGAAAGCCACAGATCCCTTGATCCACGTGACAGGAAGCGTGACACTACTGCTGCAGCTCGGGAGGAAAGCGCACGTGCATGCCCCCACTCGAGACGAGGCCTGACTCCCCTGGGGAGACTCAGAAGCACCCCAAGATCCATGGCAACACTGGAGAGGAATCCTCAGGTTCCGGCCTCGACTCCACACAAGGACTGAGGCCCCGGCATGGACGGGAGAGGAAACCCGAGAGGTCCCCTAGCAACACGCATGGGGACTGGCCTTTCCTGAGGCCACCAGAGCGGGTCCCTGTGGTCCCCGTCGTAACTCGAGAAGACCTGCCGCAACTCGAGAAAATCCAGGAGGTTCTCCCCTCCAGGCGAGATGAGGCCCATTTCCGCTGAGGCGTCTCGAGGCTGATCACACCTCACCTCTGGAACTTCGAAAGGGTCCTTCACACCCTTGGTGCAAATCAAGAAGTTCCCCGACCTAGCCGTCTCCACTCGAGAGGAATCACGAGGGTCCCGCCCACATCCAGAGAAGCCCCGTTTCCGCCTCGTAACTCGAGATGAGGGATCCTTTCCCTGCTTCGTCGGGAAAGAGTTCCCGGCGTTCCCGTCGCATCTCAAGAGGAGGCCCTCTCAACAGGAACGGCGAGAGGAACTCCAGGGTCGTGCCACCATTTCAAGAGTCCCACAGATGTCTCAGTCCATTCCAGAGGAACCTCTTTTCCCTTCACCGGCTCGTCTTTCACGCCGAGGATCGACTCACACCAAGGTGGCACGTGGCACAGCCCTGTGGGAAAGCCTCGTGGGAAAGCCTCGAGGGACAGCCTCGAGGGAAAGCCACAGATCCCTTGATCCACGTGACAGGAAGCGTGACACTACTGCTGCAGCTCGGGAGGAAAGCGCACGTGCATGCCCCCACTTGAGACGAGGCCTGACTCCCCTGGGGAGACTCAGAAGCACCCCAAGATCCATGGCAACACTGGAGAGCAATCCTCAGGTTCCGGCCCCGTCTCCACACAAGGCCTTAGGCCCAGGAACGGACGGGAGAGGAATCCCGAGATGGCCCCTAGCAACTCGCACGGGGACTGGCCTTTCCTGAGGCCACCAGAGCGGGTCCCTGAAGGCCCCGTCGTAACTCGAGAAGACCTGCCGCAACTCGAGAAAATCCAGGAGGTCCTCCCCTCCAGGCGAGATGAGGCCCATTTCCGCTGAGGCGTCTCGAGGCTGATCACACCTCACCTCTGGAACTTCGAAAGGGTCCTTCACACCCTTGGTGCAAATCAAGAAGTTCCCCGACCTAGCCGTCTCCACTCGAGAGGAATCACGAGGGTCCCGCCCACATCCAGAGGAGCCCCGTTTCCGCCTCGTAACTCGAGATGAGGGATCCTTTCCCTGCTTCGTCGGGAAAGAGTTCCCGGCGTTCCCGTCGCATCTCAAGAGGAGGCCCTCTCAACAGGAACGGCGAGAGGAACTCCAGGGTCGTGCCACCATTCCAAGAGTCCCCCAGATGTCTCAGTGCATTCCAGAGGAACCTCTTTTCCCTTCACCGGCTCGTCTTTCAGGCCGAGGATCGACTCACACCAAGGTGGCACGTGGCACAGCCCTGTGGGAAAGCCTCGTGGGAAAGCCTCGAGGGACAGCCTCGAGGGAAAGCCACAGATCCCTTGATCCACGTGACAGGAAGCGTGACACTACTGCTGCAGCTCGGGAGGAAAGCGCACGTGCAAGCCCCCACTCGAGACGAGGCCTGACTCCCCTGGGGAGACTCAGAAGCACCCCAAGATCCATGGCAACACTGGAGAGGAATCCTCAGGTTCCGGCCCCGACTCCACACAAGGACTGAGGCCCCGGCATGGACGGGAGAGGAATCCCGAGAGGTCCCCTAGCAACTCGCATGGGGACTGGCCTTTCCTGAGGCCACCAGAGCGGGTCCCTGAGGTCCCCGTCTTAACTCGAGAAGACCTGCCGCAGCTCGAGAAAATCCAGGAGGTTCTCCCCTCCAGGCGAGATGAGGCCCATTTCCGCTGAGGCGTCTCGAGGCTGATCACACCTCACCTCTGGAACTTCGAAAGGGTCCTTCACACCCTTGGTGCAAATCAAGAAGTTTCCCGACCTAGCCGTCTCCACTCGAGAGGAATCACGAGGGTCCCGCCCACATCCAGAGGAGCCCCGTTTCTGCCTCGTAGCTCGAGATGAGGGATCCTTTCCCTGCTTCGTCGGGAAAGAGTTCCCGGCGTTCCCGTCGCATCTCAAGGGGAGGCCCTCTGCACAGGAACGGCGAGAGGAACTCCAGGGTCGTGCCACCATTCCAAGAGTCCCCCAGATGTCTCAGTCCATTCCAGAGGAACCTCTTTTCCCTTCACCGGCTCGTCTTTCACGCCGAGGATCGACTCACACCAAGGTGGCACGTGGCACAGCCCTGTGGGAAAGCCTCGTGGGAAAGCCTCGAGGGACAGCCTCGAGGGAAAGCCACAGATCCCTTGATCCACGTGACAGGAAGCGTGACACTACTGCTGCAGCTCGGGAGGAAAGCGCACGTGCATGCCCCCACTCGAGACGAGGCCTGACTCCCCTGGGGAGACTCAGAAGCACCCAAAGATCCATGGCAACACTGGAGAGGAATCCTCAGGTTCCGGCCCCGACTCCACACAAGGACTGAGGCCCCGGCATGGACGGGAGAGGAATCCCGAGAGGTCCCCTAGCAACTCGCATGGGGACTGGCCTTTCCTGAGGCCACCAGAGCGGGTCCCTGAGGTCCCCGTCGTAACTCGAGAAGACCTGCCGCAACTCGAGAAAATCCAGGACGTTCTCCCCTCCAGGCGAGATGAGGCCCATTTCCGCTGAGGCGTCTCGAGGCTGATCACACCTCACCTCTGGAACTTCGAAAGGGTCCTTCACACCCTTGGTGCAAATCAAGAAGTTCCCCGACCTAGCCGTCTCCACTCGAGAGGAATCACGAGGGTCCCGCCCACATCCAGAGGAGCCCCGTTTCCGCCTCGTAGCTCGAGATGAGGGAACCTTTCCCTGCTTCGTCGGGAAAGAGTTCCCGGCGTTCCCGTCGCATCTCAAGAGGAGGCCCTCTCAACAGGATCGGCGAGAGGAACTCCAGGGTCGTGCCACCATTCCAAGAGTCCCCCAGATGTCTCAGTCCATTCCAGAGGAACCTCTTTTCCCTTCACCGGCTCGTCTTTCACGCCGAGGATCGACTCACACCAAGGTGGCACGTGGCACAGCCCTGTGGGAAAGCCTCGTGGGAAAGCCTCGAGGGACAGCCTCGAGGGAAAGCCACAGATCCCTTGATCCACGTGACAGGAAGCGTGACACTACTGCTGCAGCTCGGGAGGAAAGCGCACGTGCAAGCCCCCACTCGAGACGAGGCCTGACTCCCCTGGGGAGACTCAGAAGCACCCCAAGATCCATGGCAACACTGGAGAGGAATCCTCAGGTTCCGGCCCCGACTCCACACAAGGACTGAGGCCCCGGCATGGACGGGAGAGGAATCCCGAGAGGTCCCCTAGCAACTCGCATGGGGACTGGCCTTTCCTGAGGCCACCAGAGCGGGTCCCTGAGGTCCCCGTCGTAACTCGAGAAGACCTGCCGCAGCTCGAGAAAATCCAGGAGGTTCTCCCCTCCAGGCGAGATGAGGCCCATTTCCGCTGAGGCGTCTCGAGGCTGATCACACCTCACCTCTGGAACTTCGAAAGGGTCCTTCACACCCTTGGTGCAAATCAAGAAGTTCCCCGACCTAGCCGTCTCCACTCGAGAGGAATCACGAGGGTCCCGCCCACATCCAGAAGAGCCCCTTTTCTGCCTCGTAGCTCGAGATGAGGGATCCTTTCCCTGCTTCGTCGGGAAAGAGTTCCCGGCGTTCCCGTCGCATCTCAAGGGGAGGCCCTCTGCACAGGAACGGCGAGAGGAACTCCAGGGTCGTGCCACCATTCCAAGAGTCCCCCAGATGTCTCAGTCCATTGCAGAGCAACCTCTTTTCCCTTCACCGGCTCGTCTTTCACGCCGAGGATCGACTCACACCAAGGTGGCACGTGGCACAGCCCTGTGGGAAAGCCTCGTGGGAAAGCCTCGAGGGACAGCCTCGAGGCAAAGCCACAGATCCCTTGATCCACGTGACAGGAAGCGTGACACTACTGCTGCAGCTCGGGAGGAAAGCGCACGTGCATGCCCCCACTCGAGACGAGGCCTGACTCCCCTGGGGAGACTCAGAAGCACCCCAAGATCCATGGCAACACTGGAGAGGAATCCTCAGGTTCCGGCCCCGACTCCACACAAGGACTGAGGCCCCGGCATGGACGGGAGAGGAAACCCGAGAGGTCCCCTAGCAACACGCATGGGGACTGGCCTTTCCTGAGGCCACCAGAGCGGGTCCCTGTGGTCCCCGTCGTAACTCGAGAAGACCTGCCGCAACTCGAGAAAATCCAGGAGGTTCTCCCCTCCAGGCGAGATGAGGCCCATTTCCGCTGAGGCGTCTCGAGGCTGATCACACCTCACCTCTGGAACTTCGAAACGGTCCTTCACTCCCTTGGTGCAAATCAAGAAGTTCCCCGACCTAGCCGTCTCCACTCGAGAGGAATCACGAGGGTCCCGCCCACATCCAGAGGAGCCCCGTTTCCGCCTCGTAGCTCGAGATGAGGGATCCTTTCCCTGCTTCGTCGGGAAAGAGTTCCCGGCGTTCCCGTCGCATCTCAAGAGGAGGCCCTCTGCACAGGTACGGCGAGAGGAACTCCAGGGTCGTGCCACCATTCCAAGAGGCCCCCAGATGTCTCAGTCCATTCCAGAGGAACCTCTTTTCCCTTCACCGGCTCGTCTTTCACGCCAAGGATCGACTCACACCAAGGTGGCACGTGGCACAGCCCTGTGGGAAATCCTCGTGGGAAAGCCTCGAGGGACAGCCTCGAGGGAAAGCCACCGATCCCTTGATCCACATGACAGGAAGCGTGACACTA
Organism: Budorcas taxicolor; assembly: GCF_023091745.1. Classification (NCBI taxonomy): domain Eukaryota; kingdom Metazoa; phylum Chordata; class Mammalia; order Artiodactyla; family Bovidae; genus Budorcas; species Budorcas taxicolor. Next base: position 84,515 of record NW_026291787.1, read on the forward strand.
CTGCTGCAGCTCGGGAGGAAAGCGCACGTGCATGCCCCCACTCGAGACGAGGCCTGACTCCCCTGGGGAGACTCAGAAGCCCCCCAAGATCCATGGCAACACTGGAGAGGAATCCTCAGGTTCCGGCCCCGACTCCACACAAGGACTGAGGCCCCGGCATGGACGGGAGAGGAATCTCGAGAGGTCCCCTAGCAACTCGCATGGGGACTGGCCTTTCCTGAGGCCACCAGAGCGGGTCCCTGAGGTCCCCGTCGTAACTCGAGAAGACCTGCCGCAGCTCGAGAAAATCCAGGAGGTTCTCCCCTCCAGGCGAGATGAGGCCCATTTCCGCTGAGGCGTCTCGAGGCTGATCACACCTCACCTCTGGAACTTCGAAACGGTCCTTCACTCCCTTGGTGCAAATCAAGAAGTTCCCCGACCTAGCCGTCTCCACTCGAGAGGAATCACGAGGGTCCCGCCCACATCCAGAGGAGCCCCGTTTCCGCCTCGTAGCTCGAGATGAGGGATCCTTTCCCTGCTTCGTCGGGAAAGAGTTCCCGGCGTTCCCGTCGCATCTCAAGAGGAGGCCCTCTGCACAGGAACGGCGAGAGGAACTCCAGGGTCGTGCCACCTTTCCAAGAGTCCCCCAGATGTCTCAGTCCATTCCAGAGGAACCTCTTTTCCCTTCACCGGCTCGTCTTTCACGCCGAGGATCGACTCACACCAAGGTGGCACGTGGCACAGCCCTGTGGGAAAGCCTCGTGGGAAAGCCTCGAGGGACAGCCTCGAGGGAAAGCCACAGATCCCTTGATCCACGTGACAGGAAGCGTGACACTACTGCTGCAGCTCGGGAGGAAAGCGCACGTGCATGCCCCCACTCGAGACGCCGCCTGACTCCCCTGGGGAGACTCAGAAGCACCCAAAGATCCATGGCAACACTGGAGAGCAATCCTCAGGTTCCGGCCCCGTCTCCACACAAGGTCTTAGGCCCAGGAACGGACGGGAGAGGAATCCCGAGATGGCCCCTAGCAACTCGCACGGGGACTGGCCTTTCCTGAGGCCACCAGAGCGGGTCCCTGAGGTCCCCGTCGTAACTCGAGAAGACCTGCCGCAACTCGAGAAAATCCAGGAGGTTCTCCCCTCCAGGCGAGATGAGGCCCATTTCCGCTGAGGCGTCTCGAGGCTGATCACACCTCACCTCTGGAACTTCGAAAGGGTCCTTCACACCCTTGGTGCAAATCAAGAAGTTCCCCGACCTAGCCGTCTCCACTCGAGAGGAATCACGAGGGTCCCGCCCACATCCAGAGGAGCCCCGTTTCCGCCTCGTAACTCGAGATGAGGGATCCTTTCCCTGCTTCGTCGGGAAAGAGTTCCCGGCGTTCCCGTCGCATCTCAAGAGGAGGCCCTCTCAACAGGAACAGCGAGAGGAACTCCAGGGTCGTGCCACCATTCCAAGAGTCCCCCAGATGTCTCAGTCCAATCCAGAGGAACCTCTTTTCCCTTCACCGGCTCGTCTTTCACGCCGAGGATCGACTCACACCAAGGTGGCACGTGGCACAGCCCTGTGGGAAAGCCTCGTGGGAAAGCCTCGAGGGACAGCCTCGAGGGAAAGCCACAGATCCCTTGATCCACGTGACAGGAAGCGTGACACTACTGCTGCAGCTCGGGAGGAAAGCGCACGTGCATGCCCCCACTCGAGACGAGGCCTGACTCCCCTGGGGAGACTCAGAAGCACCCCAAGATCCATGGCAACACTGGAGAGGAATCCTCAGGTTCCGGCCCCGACTCCACACAAGGACTGAGGCCCCGGCATGGACGGGAGAGGAAACCCGAGAGGTCCCCTAGCAACACGCATGGGGACTGGCCTTTCCTGAGGCCACCAGAGCGGGTCCCTGTGGTCCCCGTCGTAACTCGAGAAGACCTGCCACAGCTCGAGAAAATCCAGGAGGTTCTCCCCTCCAGGCGAGATGAGGCCCATTTCCGCTGAGGCGTCTCGAGGCTGATCACACCTCACCTCTGGAACTTCGAAAGGGTCCTTCACACCCTTGGTGCAAATCAAGAAGTTCCCCGACCTAGCCGTCTCCACTCGAGAGGAATCACGAGGGTCCCGCCCACATCCAGAGGAGCCCCGTTTCCGCCTCGTAACTCGAGATGAGGGATCCTTTCCCTGCTTCGTCGGGAAAGAGTTCCCGGCGTTCCCGTCGCATCTCAAGAGGAGGCCCTCTCAACAGGAACGGCGAGAGGAACTCCAGGGTCGTGCCACCATTCCAAGAGTCCCCCAGATGTCTCAGTGCATTCCAGAGGAACCTCTTTTCCCTTCACCGGCTCGTCTTTCACGCCGAGGATCGACTCACACCAAGGTGGCACGTGGCACAGCCCTGTGGGAAAGCCTCGTGGGAAAGCCTCGAGGGACAGCCTCGAGGGAAAGCCACAGATCCCTTGATCCACGTGACAGGAAGCGTGACACTACTGCTGCAGCTCGGGAGGAAAGCGCACGTGCAAGCCCCCACTCGAGACGAGGCCTGACTCCCCTGGGGAGACTCAGAAGCACCCCAAGATCCATGGCAACACTGGAGAGGAATCCTCAGGTTCCGGCCCCGACTCCACACAAGGACTGAGGCCCCGGCATGGACGGGAGAGGAATCCCGAGAGGTCCCCTAGCAACTCGCATGGGGACTGGCCTTTCCTGAGGCCACCAGAGCGGGTCCCTGAGGTCCCCGTCGTAACTCGAGAAGACCTGCCGCAGCTCGAGAAAATCCAGGAGGTTCTCCCCTCCAGGCGAGATGAGGCCCATTTCCGCTGAGGCGTCTCGAGGCTGATCACACCTCACCTCTGGAACTTCGAAAGGGTCCTTCACACCCTTGGTGCAAATCAAGAAGTTCCCCGACCTAGCCGTCTCCACTCGAGAGGAATCACGAGGGTCCCGCCCACATCCAGAGGAGCCCCGTTTCCGCCTCTTAACTCGAGATGAGGGATCCTTTCCCTGCTTCGTCGGGAAAGAGTTCCCGGCGTTCCCGTCGCATCTCAAGAGGAGGCCCTCTGCACAGGAACGGCGAGAGGAACTCCAGGGTCGTGCCACCTTTCCAAGAGTCCCCCAGATGTCTCAGTCCATTCCAGAGGAACCTCTTTTCCCTTCACCGGCTCGTCTTTCACGCCGAGGATCGACTCACACCAAGGTGGCACGTGGCACAGCCCTGTGGGAAAGCCTCGTGGGAAAGCCTCGAGGGACAGCCTCGAGGGAAAGCCACAGATCCCTTGATCCACGTGACAGGAAGCGTGACACTACTGCTGCAGCTCGGGAGGAAAGCGCACGTGCATGCCCCCACTCGAGACGAGGCCTGACTCCCCTGGGGAGACTCAGAAGCACCCCAAGATCCATGGCAACACTGGAGAGGAATCCTCAGGTTCCGGCCTCGACTCCACACAAGGACTGAGGCCCCGGCATGGACGGGAGAGGAAACCCGAGAGGTCCCCTAGCAACACGCATGGGGACTGGCCTTTCCTGAGGCCACCAGAGCGGGTCCCTGTGGTCCCCGTCGTAACTCGAGAAGACCTGCCGCAACTCGAGAAAATCCAGGAGGTTCTCCCCTCCAGGCGAGATGAGGCCCATTTCCGCTGAGGCGTCTCGAGGCTGATCACACCTCACCTCTGGAACTTCGAAAGGGTCCTTCACACCCTTGGTGCAAATCAAGAAGTTCCCCGACCTAGCCGTCTCCACTCGAGAGGAATCACGAGGGTCCCGCCCACATCCAGAGAAGCCCCGTTTCCGCCTCGTAACTCGAGATGAGGGATCCTTTCCCTGCTACGTCGGGAAAGAGTTCCCGGCGTTCCCGTCGCATCTCAAGAGGAGGCCCTCTCAACAGGAACGGCGAGAGGAACTCCAGGGTCGTGCCACCATTTCAAGAGTCCCCCAGATGTCTCAGTCCATTCCAGAGGAACCTCTTTTCCCTTCACCGGCTCGTCTTTCACGCCGAGGATCGACTCACACCAAGGTGGCACGTGGCACAGCCCTGTGGGAAAGCCTCGTGGGAAAGCCTCGAGGGACAGCCTCGAGGGAAAGCCACAGATCCCTTGATCCACGTGACAGGAAGCGTGACACTACTGCTGCAGCTCGGGAGGAAAGCGCACGTGCATGCCCCCACTCGAGACGCCGCTTGACTCCCCTGGGGAGACTCAGAAGCACCCCAAGATCCATGGCAACACTGGAGAGCAATCCTCAGGTTCCGGCCCCGTCTCCACACAAGGTCTTAGGCCCAGGAACGGACGGGAGAGGAATCCCGAGATGGCCCCTAGCAACTCGCACGGGGACTGGCCTTTCCTGAGGCCACCAGAGCGGGTCCCTGAAGGCCCCGTCGTAACTCGAGAAGACCTGCCGCAACTCGAGAAAATCCAGGAGGTCCTCCCCTCCAGGCGAGATGAGGCCCATTTCCGCTGAGGCGTCTCGAGGCTGATCACACCTCACCTCTGGAACTTCGAAAGGGTCCTTCACACCCTTGGTGCAAATCAAGAAGTTCCCCGACGTAGCCGTCTCCACTCGAGAGGAATCACGAAGGTCCCGCCCACATCCAGAGGAGCCCCGTTTCCGCCTCGTAACTCGAGATGAGGGATCCTTTCCCTGCTTCGTCGGGAAAGAGTTCCCGGCGTTCCCGTCGCATCTCAAGAGGAGGCCCTCTCAACAGGAACGGCGAGAGGAACTCCAGGGTCGTGCCACCATTCCAAGAGTCCCCCAGATGTCTCAGTGCATTCCAGAGGAACCTCTTTTCCCTTCACCGGCTCGTCTTTCACGCCGAGGATCGACTCACACCAAGGTGGCACGTGGCACAGCCCTGTGGGAAAGCCTCGTGGGAAAGCCTCGAGGGACAGCCTCGAGGGAAAGCCACAGATCCCTTGATCCACGTGACAGGAAGCGTGACACTACTGCTGCAGCTCGGGAGGAAAGCGCACGTGCAAGCCCCCACTCGAGACGAGGCCTGACTCCCCTGGGGAGACTCAGAAGCACCCCAAGATCCATGGCAACACTGGAGAGGAATCCTCAGGTTCCGGCCCCGACTCCACACAAGGACTGAGGCCCCGGCATGGACGGGAGAGGAATCCCGAGAGGTCCCCTAGCAACTCGCATGGGGACTGGCCTTTCCTGAGGCCACCAGAGCGGGTCCCTGAGGTCCCCGTCTTAACTCGAGAAGACCTGCCGCAGCTCGAGAAAATCCAGGAGGTTCTCCCCTCCAGGCGAGATGAGGCCCATTTCCGCTGAGGCGTCTCGAGGCTGATCACACCTCACCTCTGGAACTTCGAAAGGGTCCTTCACACCCTTGGTGCAAATCAAGAAGTTCCCCGACCTAGCCGTCTCCACTCGAGAGGAATCACGAGGGTCCCGCCCACATCCAGAGGAGCCCCGTTTCTGCCTCGTAGCTCGAGATGAGGGATCCTTTCCCTGCTTCGTCGGGAAAGAGTTCCCGGCGTTCCCTTCGCATCTCAAGGGGAGGCCCTCTGCACAGGAACGGCGAGAGGAACTCCAGGGTCGTGCCACCATTCCAAGAGTCCCCCAGATGTCTCAGTCCATTCCAGAGGAACCTCTTTTCCCTTCACCGGCTCGTCTTTCACGCCGAGGATCGACTCACACCAAGGTGGCACGTGGCACAGCCCTGTGGGAAAGCCTCGTGGGAAAGCCTCGAGGGACAGCCTCGAGGGAAAGCCACAGATCCCTTGATCCACGTGACAGGAAGCGTGACACTACTGCTGCAGCTCGGGAGGAAAGCGCACGTGCATGCCCCCACTCGAGACGAGGCCTGACTCCCCTGGGGAGACTCAGAAGCACCCAAAGATCCATGGCAACACTGGAGAGGAATCCTCAGGTTCCGGCCCCGACTCCACACAAGGACTGAGGCACCGGCATGGACGGGAGAGGAAACCCGAGAGGTCCCCTAGCAACACGCATGGGGACTGGCCTTTCCTGAGGCCACCAGAGCGGGTCCCTGTGGTCCCCGTCGTAACTCGAGAAGACCTGCCGCAACTCGAGAAAATCCAGGAGGTTCTCCCCTCCAGGCGAGATGAGGCCCATTTCCGCTGAGGCGTCTCGAGGCTGATCACACCTCACCTCTGGAACTTCGAAAGGGTCCTTCACACCCTTGGTGCAAATCAAGAAGTTCCCCGACCTAGCCGTCTCCACTCGAGAGGAATCACGAGGGTCCCGCCCACATCCAGAGAAGCCCCGTTTCCGCCTCGTAACTTGAGATGAGGGATCCTTTCCCTGCTTCTTCGGGAAAGAGTTCCCGGCGTTCCCGTCGCATCTCAAGAGGAGGCCCTCTCAACAGGAACGGCGAGAGGAACTCCAGGGTCGTGCCACCATTCCAAGAGTCCCCCAGATGTCTCAGTCCATTCCAGAGGAACCTCTTTTCCCTTCACCGGCTCGTCTTTCACGCCGAGGATCGACTCACACCAAGGTGGCACCTGGCACAGCCCTGTGGGAAAGCCTCGTGTGAAAGCCTCGAGGGACAGCCTCGAGGGAAAGCCACGGATCCCTTGATCCACGTGACAGGAAGCGTGACACTACTGCTGCAGCTCGGGAGGAAAGCGCACGTGCATGCCCCCACTCGAGACGAGGCCTGACTCCCCTGGGGAGACTCAGAAGCACCCCAAGATCCATGGCAACACTGGAGAGGAATCCTCAGGTTCCGGCCCCGAATCCACACAAGGACTGAGGCCCCGGCATGGACGGGAGAGGAATCCCGAGAGGTCAACTAGCAACTCGCATGGGGACTGGCCTTTCCTGAGGCCACCAGAGCGGGTCCCTGAGGTCCCCGTCGTAACTCGAGAAGACCTGCCGCAACTCGAGAAAATCCAGGAGGTTCTCCCCTCCAGGCGAGATGAGGTCCATTTCCGCTGAGGCGTCTCGAGGCTGATCACACCTCACCTCTGGAACTTCGAAAGGGTCCTTCACACCCTTGGTGCAAATCAAGAAGTTCCCCGACCTAGCCGTCTCCACTCGAGAGGAATCACGAGGGTCCCGCCCACATCCAGAGGAGCCCCGTTTCCGCCTCGTAGCTCGAGATGAGGGAACCTTTCCCTGCTTCGTCGGGAAAGAGTTCCCGGCGTTCCCGTCGCATCTCAAGAGGAGGCCCTCTCAACAGGATCGGCGAGAGGAACTCCAGGGTCGTGCCACCATTCCAAGAGTCCCCCAGATGTCTCAGTCCATTCCAGAGGAACCTCTTTTCCCTTCACCGGCTCGTCTTTCACGCCGAGGATCGACTCACACCAAGGTGGCACGTGGCACAGCCCTGTGGGAAAGCCTCGTGGGAAAGCCTCGAGGGACAGCCTCGAGGGAAAGCCACAGATCCCTTGATCCACGTGACAGGAAGCGTGACACTACTGCTGCAGCTCGGGAGGAAAGCGCACGTGCAAGCCCCCACTCGAAACGAGGCCTGACTCCCCTGGGGAGACTCAGAAGCACCCCAAGATCCATGGCAACACTGGAGAGGAATCCTCAGGTTCCGGCCCCGACTCCACACAAGGACTGAGGCCCCGGCATGGACGGGAGAGGAATCCCGAGAGGTCCCCTAGCAACTCGCATGGGGACTGGCCTTTCCTGAGGCCACCAGAGCGGGTCCCTGAGGTCCCCGTCGTAACTCGAGAAGACCTGCCGCAGCTCGAGAAAATCCAGGAGGTTCTCCCCTCCAGGCGAGATGAGGCCCATTTCCGCTGAGGCGTCTCGAGGCTGATCACACCTCACCTCTGGAACTTCGAAAGGGTCCTTCACACCCTTGGTGCAAATCAAGAAGTTCCCCGACCTAGCCGTCTCCACTCGAGAGGAATCACGAGGGTCCCGCCCACATCCAGAGGAGCCCCGTTTCTGCCTCGTAGCTCGAGATGAGGGATCCTTTCCCTGCTTCGTCGGGAAAGAGTTCCCGGCGTTCCCGTCGCATATCAAGAGGAGGCCCTCTCAACAGGAACGGCGAGAGGAACTCCAGGGTCGTGCCACCATTCCAAGAGTCCCCCAGATGTCTCAGTCCATTGCAGAGGAACCTCTTTTCCCTTCACCGGCTCGTCTTTCACGCCGAGGATCGACTCACACCAAGGTGGCACGTGGCACAGCCCTGTGGGAAAGCCTCGTGGGAAAGCCTCGAGGGACAGCCTCGAGGGAAAGCCACAGATCCCTTGATCCACGTGACAGGAAGCGTGACACTACTGCTGCAGCTCGGGAGGAAAGCGCACGTGCATGCCCCCACTCGAGACGAGGCCTGACTCCCCTGGGGAGACTCAGAAGCACCCCAAGATCCATGGCAACACTGGAGAGGAATCCTCAGGTTCCGGCCCCGACTCCACACAAGGACTGAGGCCCCGGCATGGACGGGAGAGGAAACCCGAGAGGTCCCCTAGCAACACGCATGGGGACTGGCCTTTCCTGAGGCCACCAGAGCGGGTCCCTGTGGTCCCCGTCGTAACTCGAGAAGACCTGCCGCAACTCGAGAAAATCCAGGAGGTTCTCCCCTCCAGGCGAGATGAGGCCCATTTCCGCTGAGGCGTCTCGAGGCTGATCACACCTCACCTCTGGAACTTCGAAACGGTCCTTCACTCCCTTGGTGCAAATCAAGAAGTTCCCCGACCTAGCCGTCTCCACTCGAGAGGAATCACGAGGGTCCCGCCCACATCCAGAGGAGCCCCGTTTCCGCCTCGTAGCTCGAGATGAGGGATCCTTTCCCTGCTTCGTCGGGAAAGAGTTCCCGGCGTTCCCGTCGCATCTCAAGAGGAGGCCCTCTGCACAGGTACGGCGAGAGGAACTCCAGGGTCGTGCCACCATTCCAAGAGGCCCCCAGATGTCTCAGTCCATTCCAGAGGAACCTCTTTTCCCTTCACCGGCTCGTCTTTCACGCCAAGGATCGACTCACACCAAGGTGGCACGTGGCACAGCCCTGTGGGAAATCCTCGTGGGAAAGCCTCGAGGGACAGCCTCGAGGGAAAGCCACAGATCCCTTGATCCACATGACAGGAAGCGTGACACTACAGCTGCAGCTCGGGAGGAAAGCGCACGTGCATGCCCCCACTCGAGACGAGGCCTGACTCCCCTGGGGAGACTCAGAAGCCCCCCAAGATCCATGGCAACATTGGAGAGGAATCCTCAGGTTCCGGCCCCGACTCCACACAAGGACTGAGGCCCCGGCATGGACGGGAGAGGAATCTCGAGAGGTCCCCTAGCAACTCGCATGGGGACTGGCCTTTCCTGAGGCCACCAGAGCGGGTCCCTGAGGTCCCCGTCGTAACTCGAGAAGACCTGCCGCAGCTCGAGAAAATCCAGGAGGTTCTCCCCTCCAGGCGAGATGAGGCCCATTTCCGCTGAGGCGTCTCGAGGCAGATCACACCTCACCTCTGGAACTTCGAAACGGTCCTTCACTCCCTTGGTGCAAATCAAGAAGTTCCCCGACCTAGCCGTCTCCACTCGAGAGGAATCACGAGGGTCCCGCCCACATCCAGAGGAGCCCCGTTTCCGCCTCGTAGCTCGAGATGAGGGATCCTTTCCCTGCTTCGTCGGGAAAGAGTTCCCGGCATTCCCGTCGCATCTCAAGAGGAGGCCCTCTGCACAGGAACGGCGAGAGGAACTCCAGGGTCGTGCCACCATTCCAAGAGTCCCCCAGATGTCTCAGTCCATTCCAGAGGAACCTCTTTTCCCTTCACCGGCTCCTTTCACGCCGAGGATCGACTCACACCAAGGTGGCACCTGGCACAGCCCTGTGGAAAGCCTCGTGGGAAAGCCTCGAGGGACAGCCTCGAGGGAAAGCCACAGATCCCTTGATCCACGTGACAGGAAGCGTGACACTACTGCTGCAGCTCGGGAGGAAAGCGCACGTGCATGCCCCCACTCGAGACGAGGCCTGACTCCCCTGGGGAGACTCAGAAGCACCCCAAGATCCATGGCAACACTGGAGAGGAATCCTCAGGTTCCGGCCCCGACTCCCACACAGGACTGAGTCCCCGGCATGGACGGGAGAGGAATCCCGACAGGTCCCCCTAGCAACTCGCATGGGGACTGGCCTTTCCTGAGGCCACCAGAGCGGGTTCCCTGAGGTCCCCGTCGTAACTCGAGAAAGACCTGCCCCAACTCGAGAATATCCAGGAGGTTCTCCCCTCCAGGCGAGATGAGGCCCATTTCCGCTGAGGCGTCTCGAGGCTGATCACACCTCACCTCTGGAACTTCGAAAGGGTCTTCACACCCTTGGTGCAAATCAAGAAGTTCCCCGACATACCCGTCTCCACTCGAGAGGAATCACGAGGGTCCCGCCCACATCCAGAGGAGCCCCGTTTTCCGCCTCGTAGCTCGAGATGAGGGATCCTTTCCCTGCATCGTCGGGAAAGAGTTCCCGGCGTTCCCGTCGCATCTCAAGAGGAGGCCCTCTCAACAGGAACGGCGAGAGGAACTCCAGGGTCGTGTCACCTTTCAAGAGTCCCCCAGATGTCTCAGTCCATTCCAGAGGAATCTCTTTTCCCTTCACCGGCTCGTCTTTCACGCCGAGGATCGACTCACACCAAGGTGGCACGTGGCACAGCCTGTGGGGAAAGCCTCGTGGGAAAGCCTCGAGGGACAGCCTCGAGGGAAAGCCACAGATCCCTAGATCCACGTGACAGGAAGCGTGACACTACTGCTGCAGCTCGGGAGGAAAGCGCACGTGCATGCCCCCACTCGAGACGAGGCCTGACTCCCCCTGGGAGACTCAGAAGCACCCCAAGATCCATGGCAACACTGGAGAGGAAACCTCAGGTTCCGGCCCCGAATCCACACAAGGACTGAGGCCCCGGCATGGACGGGAGAGGAATCCCGAGAGGTCCCCTAGCAACTCGCATGGGGACTGGCCTTTCCTGAAGCCACCAGATCGGGTCCCTGAGGTCCCCGTCGTAACTCGAGAAGACCTGCCGCAGCTCGAGAAAAATCAGGAGGTTCTCCCATCCAGGCGAGATGAGGCCCATTTCCGCTGAGGCGTCTCGAGGCCGATCACACCTCACCTCTGGAACTTCGAAAGGCTCTTTCACACCCTTGGTGCAAATCAAGAAGTTCCCCGACCTAGCCGTCTCCACTCGAGAGGAATCACGAGGGTCCCGCCACATCCAGAGGAGCCCCGTTTCCGCCTCGTAGCTCGAGATGAGGGATCCTTTCACTGCTTCGTCGGGAAAGAGTACCCGGCGTTCCCGTCGCATCTCAAGAGGAGGCCCTCTCAACAGGAACGGCGAGAGGAACTCCAGGATCGTGCCACCATTTCAAGAGTCCCCCAGATGTCTCAGTCCATTCCAGAGGAACCTCTTTTCCCTTCACCGGCTCGTCTTTCACGCCGAGGATCGACTCACACCAAGGTGGCACGTGGCACAGCCCTGTGGGAAAGCCTCGTGGGGAAAGCCTCGAGGACAGCCTCGACGGAAAGCCACAGATCCCTTGATCCACGTGACAGAAGCGTGACACTACTGCTGCAGCTCGGGAGGAAAGCGCACGTGCATGCCCCCACTCGAGACGAGGCTGACTCCCCTAGGGAAACTCAGAAGCACCCCAAGATCCATGGCAACACTGGAGAGGAATCCTCAGGTTCCGGCCCCGACTCCACACAAGGAGTGAGGCCCCGGCATGGAAGGGAGAGGAATCCCGAGAGGTCCCCTAGCAACTCGCATGGGGACTGGCCTTCCTGAGGCCACCAGAGCGGGTCCCTGAGGTCCCCGTCGTAATTCGAGAAGACCTGCCGCAACTGGAGAAAATCCAGGAGGTACTCCCCTCCAGGTGAGATGAGGCCCATTTCCGCTGAGGCGTCTCGAGGCTGATCACACCTCACCTCTGGAACTTCGAAAGGGTCCTTCACACCCTTGGTGCAAATCAAGAAGTTCCCCGACTTAGCTGTCTCCACTCGAGAGGAATCACGAGGGTCCGCCCACATCCAGAGGAGCCCGTTTCCGCCTCGTAGCTTGAGATGAGGGATCCTTTCCCTGCTTCGTCGGGAAAGAGTTCCCGGCGTTCCCGTCGCATATCAAGAGGAGGCCCTCTCAACAGGAATGGCGAGAGGAACTCCAGGGTCGTGCCACCTTTCCAAGAGTCCCCCAGATGTCTCAGTCCATTCCAGAGGAACCTCTTTTCCCTTCACCGGCTCGTCTTTCACGCCGAGGATCGACTCACACCAAGGTGGCACGTGGCACAGCCCTGTGGGAAAGCCTCGTGGGAAAGCCTCGAGGGACAGCCTCGAGGGAAAGCCACAGATCCCTTGATCCACATGACAGGAAGCGTGACACTACTGCTGCAGCTCGGGAGGAAAGCGCACGTGCATGCCCCCACTCGAGACGAGGCCTGACTCCCCTGGGGAGACTCAGAAGCACCCCAAGATCCATGGCAACTCTGGAGAGGAAACCTCAGGTTCCGGCCCCGACTCCACACAAGGACTGAGGCCCCCGGCATGGACGGGAGAGGAATCCCGAGAGGTCCCCTAGCAACTCGCATGGGGACTGGCCTTTCCTGAGGCCACCAGAGCGGGTCCCTGAGGTCCCCGTCGTAACTCGAGAAGACCTGCCGCAGCTCGAGAAAATCCAGGAGGTTCTCCCCTCCAGGCGAGATGAGGCCCATTTCCGCTGAGGCGTCTCGAGGCTGATCACACCTCACCTCTGGAACTTCGAAAGGGTCCTTCACACCCTTGGTGCAAATCAAGAAATTCCCCGACCTAGCCGTCTCCACTCGAGAGGAATCACGAGGGTCCCGCCCACATCCAGAGGAAGCCCCGTTTCCGCCTCGTAGCTCGAGATGAGGGATCCTTTCACTGCTTCGTCGGGAAAGAGTACCTCGGCGTTCCCGTCGCATCTCAAGAGGAGGCCCTCTCAACAGTAACGGCGAGAGGAACTCCAGGGTCGTGCCACCATTCCAAGAGTCCCCCAGATGTCTCAGTCCATTCCAGAGGAACCTCTTTTCCCTTCACCGGCTCGTCTTTCACGCCGAGGATCGACTCACACCAAGGTGGCACGTGGCACAGCCCTGTGGGAAAGCCTCGTGGGAAAGCCTCGAGGGACAGCCTCGAGGGAAAGCCACAGATCCCTTGATCCACGTGACAGGAAGCGTGACACTACTGCTGCAGCTCGGGAGGAAAGCGCACGTGCATGCCCCCACTCGAGACGAGGCCTGACTCCCCTAGGGAAACTCAGAAGCACCCCAAGATCCATGGCAACACTGGAGAGGAATCCTCAGGTTCCGGCCCCGACTCCACACAAGGAGTGAGGCCCCGGCATGGAAGGGAGAGGAATCCCGAGAGGTCCCCTAGCAACTCGCATGGGGACTGGCCTTTCCTGAGGCCACCAGAGCGGGTCCCTGAGGTCCCCCGTCGTAATTCGAGAAGACCTGCCGCAACTGGAGAAAATCCAGGAGGTACTCCCCTCCAGGTGAGATGAGGCCCATTTCCGCTGAGGCGTCTCGAGGCTGATCACACCTCACCTCTGGAACTTCGAAAGGGTCCTTCACACCCTTGGTGCAAATCAAGAAGTTCCCCGACTTAGCTATCTCCACTCGAGAGGAATCACGAGGGTCCCGCCCACATCCAGAGGAGCCCCGTTTCCGCCTCGTAGCTCGAGATGAGGGATCCTTTCCCTGCTTCGTCGGGAAAGAGTTCCGGCGTTCCCGTCGCATCTCAAGAGGAGGCCCTCTCAACAGGAATGGCGAGAGGAACTCCAGGGTCGTGCCACCATTCCAAGAGTCCCCCAGATGTCTCAGTCCATTCCAGAGGAACCTCTTTTCCCTTCACCGGCTCGTCTTTCACACCAAGGATCGACTCACACCAAGGTGGCACGTGGCACAGCCCTGTGGGAAAGCCTCGTGGGAAAGCCTCGAGGGACCGCCTCGAGGGAAAGCCACAGATCCCTTGATCCACGTGACAGGAAGCGTGACACTACTGCTGCAGCTCGGGAGGAAAGCGCACGTGCATGCCCCACTCGAGACGAGGCCTGACTCCCCTGGGGAGACTCAGAAGCACCCCAAGATCCATGGCAACACTGGAGAGGAATCCTCAGGTTCCGGCCCCGACTCCACACAAGGACTGAGGCCCCGCATGGACGGGAGAGGAATCCCGACAGGTCCCCCTAGCAACTCGCATGGGGACTGGCCTTTCCTGAGGCCACCAGATCGGGTCCCTGAGGTCCCCGTCGTAACTCGAGAAGACCTGCCGCAGCTCGAGAAAATCCAGGAGGTTCTCCCCTCCAGGCGAGATGAGGCCCATTTCCCGCTGAGGCGTCTCGAGGCTGATCACACCTCACCTCTGGAACTTCGAAAGGGTCCTTCACACCCTTGGTGCAAATCAAGAAGTTCCCCGACCTAGCCGTCTCCACTCGAGGGGAATCACGAGGGTCCCGCCCACATCCAGAGGAGCCCCGTTTCCGCCTCGTAGCTCGAGATGAGGGATCCTTTCCCTGCTTCGTCGGAAAGATTTCCCGGCGTTCCCGTCGCATCTCAAGAGGAGGCCCTCTCAACAGGAACGGCGAGAGGAACTCCAGGGTCGTGCCACCATTCCAAGAGTCCCCCATATGTCTCAGTCCATTCCAGAGGAACCTCTTTTCCCTTCACCGGCTTGTCTTTCACGCCGAGGATCGACTCACACCAAGGTGGCACGTGGCACAGCCCTGTGGGAAAGCCTCGTGGGAAAGCCTCGCGGGACCGCCTCGAGGGAAAGCCACAGATCCCTTGATCCACGTGACAGGAAGCGTGACACTACTGCTGCAGCTCGGGAGGAAAGCGCACGTGCATGCCCCCACTCGAGACGAGGCCTGACTCCCCTGGGGAGACTCAGAAGCACCCCAAGATCCATGGCAACACTGGAGAGGAATCCTCAGGTTCCGGCCCCCGACTCCACACAAGGACTGAGGCCCCGGCATGGACGGGAGAGGAATCTCGAGAGGTCCCCTAGCAACTCGCATGGGGACTGGCCTTTCCTGAGGCCACCAGAGCGGGTCCCTGAGGTCCCCGTCGTAACTCGAGAAGACCTGCCGCAGCTCGAGAAAATCCAGGAGGTTCTCCCCTCCAGGCGAGATGAGGCCCATTTCCGCTGAGGCGTCTCGAGGCTGATCACACCTCACCTCTGGAACTTCGAAAGGGTCCTTCACACCCTTGTGCAAATCAAGAAGTTCCCCCGACCTAGTCGTCTCCACTCGAGAGGAATCACGAAGGTCCCGCCCACATCCAGAGGAGCCCCGTTTATGTCTCGTAGCTCGAGATGAGGGATCCTTTCCCTGCTTCGTCGGGAAAGAGTTCCCGGCGTTCCCGTCGCATCTCAAGTGGAGGCCCTCTCAACAGGAACGGCGAGAGGAACTCCAGGGTCGTGCCACCATTCCAAGAGTCCCCCAGATGTCTCAGTCCATTCCAGAGAACCTCTTTTCCCTTCAATGGCTCGTCTTTCACAGCCGAGGATCGACTCACACCAAGGTGGCACGTGGCACAGCCCTGTGGCAAAGCCTCGTGGGAAAGCCTCGAGGGACAGCCTCGAGTGAAAGCCACAGATCCCTTGATCCACGTGACAGGAAGCGTGACACTACTGCTGCAGCTCGGGAGGAAAGCCCACGTGCATGCCCCCACTCGAGACGAGGCCTGACTCCCCTGTGGAGACTCAGAAGCACCCCAAGATCCATGGCAACTCTGGAGAGGAAACCTCAGGTTCCGGCCCCGACTCCACACAAGGACTGAGGCCCCGGCATGGACGGGAGAGGAATCCCGAGAGGTCCCCCTAGCAACTCGCATGGGGACTGGCCTTTCCTGAGGCCACCAGAGCGGGTCCCTGAGGTCCCCGTCGTAACTCGAGAAGACCTGCCGCAGCTCGAGAAAATCCAGGAGGTTCTCCCCTCCAGGCGAGATGAGGCCCATTTCCGCTGAGGCGTCTCGAGGCTGATCACACCTCACCTCTGGAACTTCGAAAGGGTCCTTCACACCCTTGGTGCAAATCAAGAAGTTCCCCGACCTAGCCGTCTCCACTCGAGAGGAATCACGAGGGTCCCGCCCACATCCAGAGGAGCCCCGTTTCCGCCTCGTAGCTCGAGATGAGGGATCCTTTCACTGCTTCGTCGGGAAAGAGTACCCCGGCGTTCCCGTCGCATCTCAAGAGGAGGCCCTCTCAACAGGAACGGCGAGAGGAACTCCAGGGTCGTGCCAGCATTCCAAGAGTCCCCCAGATGTCTCAGACCATTCCAGAGGAACCTCTTTTCCCTTCACCGGCTCGTCTTTCACGCCGAGGATCGACTCACACCAGGTGGCACGTGGCACCGCCCCTGTGGGAAAGCCTCGTGGGAAAGCCTCGAGGGACAGCCTCGACGGAAAGCCACAGATCCCTTGATCCACGTGACAGGAAGCGTGACACTACTGCTGCAGCTCGGGAGGAAAGCGCACGTGCATGCCCCCACTCGAGACGAGGCCTGACTCCCCTAGGGAAACTCAGAAGCACCCCAAGATCCATGGCAACACTGGAGAGGAATCCTCAGGTTCCGGCCCCGACTCCACACAAGGAGTGAGGCCCCGGCATGGAAGGGAGAGGAATCCCGAGAGGTCCCCTAGCAACTCGCATGGGGACTGGCCTTTCCTGAGGCACCAGAGCGGGTCCCTGAGGTCCCCGTCGTAATTCGAGAAGACCTGCCGCAACTGGAGAAAATCCAGGAGGTACTCCCCTCAAGGTGAGATGAGGCCCATTTCCGCTGAGGCGTCTCGAGGCTGATCACACCTCACCTCTGGAACTTCGAAAGGGTCCTTCACACCCTTGGTGCAAATCAAGAAGTTCCCCGACTTAGCTATCTCCACTCGAGTGGAATCACGAGGGTCCCGCCCACATCCAGAGGAGCCCCGTTTCCGCCTCGTAGCTCGAGATGAGGGATCCTTTCCCTGCTTCGTCGGGAAAGAGTTCCCGGCGTTCCCGTCGCATCTCAAGAGGAGGCCCTCTCAACAGGAATGGCGAGAGGAACTCCAGGGTCGTGCCACCTTTCCAAGAGTCCCCCAGATGTCTCAGTCCATTCCAGAGGAACCTCTTTTCCCTTCACCGGCTCGTCTTTCACGCCGAGGATCGACTCACACCAAGGTGGCACGTGGCACAGCCCTGTGGAAAGCCTCGTGGGAAAGCCTCGAGGGACAGCCTCGAGGGAAAGCCACAGATCCCTTGATCCACATGACAGGAAGCGTGACACTACTGCTGCAGCTCGGGAGGAAAGCGCACGTGCATGCCCCCACTCGAGACGAGGCCTGACTCCCTGGGGAGACTCAGAAGCACCCCAAGATCCATGGCAACACTGGAGAGGAATCCTCAGGTTCCGGCCCCGACTCCACACAAGGACTGAGGCCCCGGCATGGACGGGAGAGGAATCCTGACAGGTCCCCTAGCAACTCGCATGGGGACTGGCCTTTCCTGAGGCCACCAGATCGGGTCCCTGAGGTCGCCGTCGTAACTCGAGAAGACCTGCCGCAGCTCGAGAAAATCCAGGAGGTTCTCCCCTCCAGGCTAGATGAGGCCCATTTCCGCTGAGGCGTCTCGAGGCTGATCACATCTCACCTCTGGAACTTCAAAAGGGTCCTTCACACCCTTGGTGCAAATCAAGAAGTTCCCCGACCTAGCCGTCTCCACTCGAGGGAATCACGAGGGTCCCGCCCACATCCAGAGGAGCCCCGTTTCCGCCTCGTAGCTCGAGATGAGGGATCCTTTCCCTGCTTCGTCGGAAAGATTTCCCGGCGTTCCCGTCGCATCTCAAGAGGAGGCCCTCTCAACAGGAACGGCGAGAGGAACTCCAGGGTCGTGCCACCATTCCAAGAGTCCCCCCAGATGTCTCAGTCCATTCCAGAGGAACCTCTTTTCCCTTCACCGGCTCGTCTTTCACGCCGAGGATCGACTCACACCAAGGTGGCACGTGGCACAGCCCTGTGGGAAAAGCCTCGTGGAAAGCCTCGAGGGACCCGCCTCGAGGGAAAGCCACAGATCCCTTGATCCACGTGACAGGAAGCGTGACACTACTGCTGCAGCTCGGGAGGAAAGCGCACGTGCAGGCCCCCACTCGAGACGAGGCCTGACTCCCCTGGGGAGACTCAGAAGCACCCCAAGATCGCATGGCAAACACTGGAGAGGAATCCTCAGGTTCCGGCCCCGACTCCACACAAGGACTGAGGCCCCGGCATGGACGGGAGAGGAATCTCGAGAGGTCCCCTAGCAACTCGCATGGGGGACTGGCCTTTCCTGAGGCCACCAGAGCGGGTCCCTGAGGTCCCCCGTCGTAACTCGAGAAGACCTGCCGCAGCTCGAGAAAATCCAGGAGGTTCTCCCCCTCCAGGCGAGATGAGGCCCATTTCCGCTGAGGCGTCTCGAGGCTGATCACACCTCACCTCTGGAACTTCGAAAGGGTCCTTCACACCCTTGGTGCAAATCAAGAAGTTCCCCGACCTAGTCGTCTCCACTCGAGAGGAATCACGAAGGTCCCGCCCACATCGAGAGGAGCCCCGTTTCCGCCTCGTAGCTCGAGATGAGGGATCCTTTCCCTGCTTCGTCGGGAAAGAGTTCCCGGCGTTCCCGTCGCATCTCAAGTGGAGGCCCTCTCAACAGGAACGGCGAGAGGAACTCCAGGTCGTGCCACCATTCCAAGAGTCCCCCAGATGTCTCAGTCCATTCCAGAGGAACCTCTTTTCCCTTCACTGGCTCGTCTTTCACGCCGAGGATCGACTCACACCAAGGTGGCACGTGGCACAGCCCTGTGGCAAAGCCTCGTGGGAAAGCTCGAGGGACAGCCTCGAGTGAAAGCCACAGATCCCTTGATCCACGTGACAGGAAGCGTGACACTACTGCTGCAGCTCGGGAGAAAGCCCACGGGCATGCCCCCACTCGAGACGAGGCCTGACTCCCCTGTGGAGACTCAGAAGCACCCTAAGATCCATGGCAACTCTGGAGAGGAAACCTCAGGTTCCGGCCCCGACTCCACACAAGGACTGAGGCCCCGGCATGGACGGGAGAGGAATCCCGAGAGGTCCCCTAGCAACTCGCATGGGGACTGGCCTTTCCTGAGGCCACCAGAGCGGGTCCCTGAGGTCCCCGTCGTAACTCGAGAAGACCTGCCGCAGCTCGAGAAAATCCAGGAGGTTCTCCCCTCCAGGCGAGATGAGGCCCATTTCCGCTGAGGCGTCTCGAGGCTGATCACACCTCACCTCTGGAACTTCGAAAGGGGTCCTTCACACCCTTGGTGCAAATCAAGAAGTTCCCCGACCTAGCCGTCTCCACTCGAGAGGAATCACGAGGTCCCGCCCCACATCCAGAGGAGCCCCGTTTCCCGCCTCGTAAGCTCGAGATGAGGGATCCTTTCACTGCTTCGTCGGGAAAGAGTACCCGGCGTTCCGTCGCATCTCAAGAGGAGGCCCTCTCAACAGGAACGGCGAGAGGAACTCCAGGGTCGTGCCACCATTCCAAGAGTCCCCCAGATGTCTCAGTCCATTCCAGAGGAACCTCTTTTCCCTTCACTGGCTCGTCTTTCACGCCGAGGATCGACTCACACCAAGGTGGCACGTGGCACAGCCCTGTGGGAAAGCCTCGTGGGAAAGCCTCGAGGACAGCCTCGACGGAAAGCCACAGATCCCTTGATCCACGTGACAGGAAGCGTGACACTACTGCTGCAGCTCGGGAGGAAAGCGCACGTGCATGCCCCCACTCGAGACGAGGCCTGACTCCCCTAGGGAAACTCAGAAGCACCCCAAGATCCATGGCAACACTGGAGAGGAATCCTCAGGTTCCGGCCCCGACTCCACACAAGGAGTGAGGCCCCGGCATGGAAGGGAGAGGAATCCCGAGAGGTCCCCTAGCAACTCGCATGGGGACTGGCCTTTCCTGAGGCCACCAGAGCGGGTCCCTGAGGTCCCCGTCGTAATTCGAGAAGACCTGCCGCAACTGGAGAAAATCCAGGAGGTACTCCCCTCCAGGTGAGATGAGGCCATTTCCGCTGAGGCGTCTCGAGGCTGATCACACCTCACCTCTGGAACTTCGAAAGGGTCCTTCACAAACTTGGTGCAAATCAAGAAGTTCCCCGACTTAGCTATCTCCACTCGAGAGGAATCACGAGGGTCCCGCCCACATCCAGAGGAGCCCCGTTTCCGCCTCGTAGCTCGAGATGAGGGATCCTTTCCCTGCTTCGTCGGGAAAGAGTTCCCGGCGTTCCCGTCGCATCTCAAGAGGAGGCCCTCTCAACAGGAATGGCGAGAGGAACTCCAGGGTCGTGCCACCTTTCCAAGAGTCCCCCAGATGTCTCAGTCCATTCCAGAGGAACCTCTTTTCCCTTCACCGGCTCGTCTTTCACGCCGAGGATCGACTCACACCAAGGTGGCACGTGGCACAGCCCTGTGGGAAAGCCTCGTGGGAAAGCCTCGAGGGACAGCCTCGAGGGAAAGCCACAGATCCCTTGATCCACGTGACAGGAAGCGTGACACTACTGCTGCAGCTCGGGAGGAAAGCGCACGTGCATGCCCCCACTCGAGACGAGGCCTGACTCCCCTGGGGAGACTCAGAAGCACCCCAAGATCCATGGCAACACTGGAGAGGAATCCTCAGGTTCCGGCCCCGACTCCACACAAGGACTGAGGCCCCGGCATGGACGGGAGAGGAATCCCGACAGGTCCCCTAGCAACTCGCATGGGGACTGGCCTTTCCTGAGGCCACCAGAGCGGGTCCCTGAGGTCCCCGTCGTAACTCGAGAAGACCTGCCGCAGCTCGAGAAAATCCAGGAGGTTCTCCCCTCCAGGCGAGATGAGGCCCATTTCCGCTGAGGCGTCTCGAGGCTGATCACACCTCACCTCTGGAACTTCGAAAGGGTCCTTCACACCCTTGGTGCAAATCTAGAAGTTCCCCGACCTAGTCGTCTCCACTCGAGAGGAATCACGAAGGTCCCGCCCACATCCAGAGGAGCCCCGTTTCCGCCTCGTAGCTCGAGATGAGGGATCCTTTCCCTGCTTCGTCGGGAAAGAGTTCCCGGCGTTTCCCGTCGCATCTCAAGTGGAGGCCCTCTCAACAGGAACGGCGAGAGGAACTCCAGGGTCGTGCCACCATTCCAAGAGTCCCCCAGATGTCTCAGTCCATTCCAGAGGAACCTCTTTTCCCTTCACTGGCTCGTCTTTCACGCCGAGGATCGACTCACACCAAGGTGGCACGTGGCACAGCCCTGTGCAAAGCCTCGTGGGAAAGCCTCGAGGGACAGCCTCGAGTGAAAGCCACAGATCCCCTTGATCCACGTGACAGGAAGCGTGACACTACTGCTGCAGCTCGGGAGGAAAGCCCACGGGCATGCCCCCACTCGAGACGAGGCCTGACTCCCCTGTGGAGACTCAGAAGCACCCCCAAGATCCATGGCAACTCTGGAGAGGAAACCTCAGGTTCCGGCCCCGACTCCACACAAGGACTGAGGCCCCGGCATGGACGGGAGAGGAATCCCGAGAGGTCCCCTAGCAACTCGCATGGGGACTGGCCTTTCCTGAGGCCACCAGAGCGGGTCCCTGAGGTCCCCGTCGTAACTCGAGAAGACCTGCCGCAGCTCGAGAAAATCCAGGAGGTTCTCCCCTCCAGGCGAGATGAGGCCCCATTTCCGCTGAGGCGTCTCGAGGCTGATCACACCTCACCTCTGGAACTTCGAAAGGGTCCTTCACACCCTTGGTGCAAATCAAGAAGTTCCCCGACCTAGCCGTCTCCACTCGAGAGGAATCACGAGGGGTCCCGCCCACATCCAGAGGAGCCCCGTTCTCTCGTAGCTCGAGATGAGGGATCCTTTCACTGCTTCGTCGGGAAAGAGTACCCGGCGTTCCCGTCGCATCTCAAGAGGAGGCCCTCTCAACAGGAACGGCGAGAGGAACTCCAGGGTCGTGCCACCATTCCAAGAGTCCCCAGATGTCTCAGTCCATTCCAGAGGAACCTCTTTTCCCTTCACCGGCTCGTCTTTCACGCCGAGGATCGACTCACACCAAGGTGGCACGTGGCACAGCCCTGTGGGAAAGCCTCGTGGGAAAGCCTCGAGGGGACAGCCTCGAGGGAAAGCCACAGATCCCTTGATCCACGTGACAGGAAGCGTGACACTACTGCTGCAGCTCGGGAGGAAAGCGCACGTGCATGCCCCCACTCGAGACGAGGCCTGACTCCCCTAGGGAAACTCAGAAGCACCCCAAGATCCATGGCAACACTGGAGAGGAATCCTCAGGTTCCGGCCCCGACTCCACACAAGGAGTGAGGCCCCGGCATGGAAGGGAGAGGAATCCCGAGAGGTCCCCTAGCAACTCGCATGGGGTCTGGCCTTTCCCTGAGGCCACCAGAGCGGGTCCCTGAGGTCCCCGTCGTAATTCGAGAAGACCTGCCGCAACCTGGAGAAAATCCAGGAGGTACTCCCCTCCAGGTGAGATGAGGCCCATTTCCGCTGAGGCGTCTCGAGGCTGATCACACCTCACCTCTGGAACTTCGAAAGGGTCCTTCACACCCTTGGTGCAAATCAAGAAGTTCCCCGACTTAGCTATCTCCACTCGAGAGAATCACGAGGGTCCCGCCCACATCCAGAGGAGCCCCGTTTCCGCCTCGTAGCTCGAGATGAGGGATCCTTTCCCTGCTTCGTCGGGAAAGAGTTCCCGGCGTTCCCGTCGCATCTCAAGAGGAGGCCCTCTCAACAGGAATGGCGAGAGGAACTCCAGGGTCGTGCCACCTTTCCAAGAGTCCCCCAGATGTCTCAGTCCATTCCAGAGGAACCTCTTTTCCTTCACCGGCTCGTCTTTCACGCCGAGGATCGACTCACACCAAGGTGGCACGTGGCACAGCCCTGTGGGAAAGCCTCGTGGGAAAGCCTCGAGGGACAGCCTCGAGGGAAAGCCACAGATCCCTTGATCCACATGACAGGAAGCGTGACACTACTGCTGCAGCTCGGGAGGAAAGCGCACGTGCATGCCCCCACTCGAGACGAGGCCTGACTCCCCTGGGGAGACTCAGAAGCACCCCAAGATCCATGGCAACACTGGAGAGGAATCCTCAGGTTCCGGCCCCGACTCCACACAAGGACTGAGGCCCCGGCATGGACGGGAGAGGAATCCCGAGAGGTCCCCTAGCAACTCGCATGGTGACTGGCCTTTCCTGAGGCCACCAGATCGGGTCCCTGAGGTCGCCGTCGTAACTCGAGAAGACCTGCCGCAGCTCGAGAAAATCCAGGAGGTTCTCCCCTCCAGGCTAGATGAGGCCCATTTCCGCTGAGGCGTCTCGAGGCTGATCACATCTCACCTCTGGAACTTCAAAAGGGTCCTTCACACCCTTGGTGCAAATCAAGAAGTTCCCCGACCTAGTCGTCTCCACTCGAGAGGAATCACGAAGGTCCCGCCCACATCCAGAGGAGCCCCCGTTTCCGCCTCGTAGCTCGAGATGAGGGATCCTTTCCCTGCTTCGTCGGGAAAGAGTTCCCGGCGTTCCCGTCGCATCTCAAGTGGAGGCCCTCTCAACAGGAACGGCGAGAGGAACTCCAGGGTCGTGCCACCATTCCAAGAGTCCCCCAGATGTCTCAGTCCATTCCAGAGGAACCTCTTTTCCCTTCACTGGCTCGTCTTTCACGCCGAGGATCGACTCACACAAGGTGGCACGTGGCACAGCCCTGTGGCAAAGCCTCGTGGGAAAGCCTCGAGGGACAGCCTCGAGTGAAAGCCACAGATCCCTTGATCCACGTGACAGAAGCGTGACACTACTGCTGCAGCTCGGGAGAAAGCCCACGGGCATGCCCCCACTCGAGACGAGGCCTGACTCCCCTGTGGAGACTCAGAAGCACCCCAAGATCCATGGCAACTCTGGAGAGGAAACCTCAGGTTCCGGCCCCGACTCCACACAAGGACTGAGGCCCCCGGCATGGACGGGAGAGGAATCCCGAGAGGTCCCCTAGCAACTCGCATGGGGACTGGCCTTTCCTGAGGCCACCAGAGCGGGTCCCTGAGGTCCCCGTCGTAACTCGAGAAGACCTGCCGCAGCTCGAGAAAATCCAGGAGGTTCTCCCCTCCAGGCGAGATGAGGCCCATTTCCGCTGAGGCGTCTCGAGGCTGATCACACCTCACCTCTGGAACTTCGAAAGGGTCCTTCACACCCTTGGTGCAAATCAAGAAGTTCCCCGACCTAGCCGTCTCCACTCGAGAGGAATCACGAGGGTCCGCCCACATCCAGAGGAGCCCCGTTTCCGCCTCGTAGCTCGAGATGAGGGATCCTTTCACTGCTTCGTCGGGAAAGAGTACCCGGCGTTCCCGTCGCATCTCAAGAGGAGGCCCTCTCAACAGGAACGGCGAGAGGAACTCCAGGGTCGTGCCACCATTCCAAGAGTCCCCAGATGTCTCAGTCCATTCCAGAGGAACCTCTTTTCCCTTCACCGGCTCGTCTTTCACGCCGAGGATCGACTCACACCAAGGTGGCACGTGGCACAGCCCTGTGGGAAAGCCTCGTGGGAAAGCCTTGAGGGACAGCCTCGAGGGAAAGCCACAGATCCCTTGATCCACGTGACAGGAAGCGTGACACTACTGCTGCAGCTCGGGAGGAAAGCGCACGTGCATGCCCCCACTCGAGACGAGGCCTGACTCCCCTAGGGAAACTCAGAAGCACCCCAAGATCCATGGCAACACTGGAGAGGAATCCTCAGGTTCCGGCCCCGACTCCACACAAGGAGTGAGGCCCCGGCATGGAAGGGAGAGGAATCCCGAGAGGTCCCCTAGCAACTCGCATGGGGTCTGGCCTTTCCTGAGGCCACCAGAGCGGGTCCCTGAGGTCCCCGTCGTAATTCGAGAAGACCTGCCGCAACTGGAGAAAATCCAGGAGGTACTCCCCTCCAGGTGAGATGAGGCCCATTTCCGCTGAGGCGTCTCGAGGCTGATCACACCTCACCTCTGGAACTTCGAAAGGGTCCTTCACACCCTTGGTGCAAATCAAGAAGTTCCCCGACTTAGCTATCTCCACTCGAGAGGAATCACGAGGGTCCCGCCCACATCCAGAGGAGCCCCGTTTCCGCCTCGTAGCTCGAGATGAGGGATCCTTTCCCTGCTTCGTCGGGAAAGAGTTCCCGGCGTTCCCGTCGCATCTCAAGAGGAGGCCCTCTCAACAGGAATGGCGAGAGGAACTCCAGGGTCGTGCCACCTTTCCAAGAGTCCCCCAGATGTCTCAGTCCATTCCAGAGGAACCTCTTTTCCCTTCACCGGCTCGTCTTTCACGCCGAGGATCGACTCACACCAAGGTGGCACGTGGCACAGCCCTGTGGGAAAGCCTCGTGGGAAAGCCTCGAGGGACAGCCTCGAGGGAAAGCCACAGATCCCTTGATCCACATGACAGGAAGCGTGACACTACTGCTGCAGCTCGGGAGGAAAGCGCACGTGCATGCCCCCACTCGAGACGAGGCCTGACTCCCCTGGGGAGACTCAGAAGCACCCCAAGATCCATGGCAACACTGGAGAGGAATCCTCAGGTTCCGGCCCCGACTCCACACAAGGACTGAGGCCCCGGCATGGACGGGAGAGGAATCCCGAGAGGTCCCCTAGCAACTCGCATGGTGACTGGCCTTTCCTGAGGCCACCAGATCGGGTCCCTGAGGTCGCCGTCGTAACTCGAGAAGACCTGCCGCAGCTCGAGAAAATCCAGGAGGTTCTCCCCTCCAGGCTAGATGAGGCCCATTTCCGCTGAGGCGTCTCGAGGCTGATCACATCTCACCTCTGGAACTTCAAAAGGGTCCTTCACACCCTTGGTGCAAATCAAGAAGTTCCCCGACCTAGCCGTCTCCACTCGAGGGGAATCACGAGGGTCCCGCCCACATCCAGAGGAGCCCCGTTTCCGCCTCGTAGCTCGAGATGAGGGATCCTTTCCCTGCTTCGTCGGGAAAGATTTCCCGGCGTTCCCGTCGCATCTCAAGAGGAGGCCCTCTCAACAGGAACGGCGAGAGGAACTCCAGGGTCGTGCCACCATTCCAAGAGTCCCCCAGATGTCTCAGTCCATTCCAGAGGAACCTCTTTTCCCTTCACCGGCTCGTCTTTCACGCCGAGGATCGACTCACACCAAGGTGGCACGTGGCACAGCCCTGTGGGAAAGCCTCGTGGGAAAGCCTCGAGGGACAGCCTCGAGGGAAAGCCACAGATCCCTTGATCCACGTGACAGGAAGCGTGACACTACTGCTGCAGCTCGGGAGGAAAGCGCACGTGCAGGCCCCCACTCGAGACGAGGCCTGACTCCCCTGGGGAGACTCAGAAGCACCCCAAGATCCATGGCAACACTGGAGAGGAATCCTCAGGTTCCGGCCCCGACTCCACACAAGGACTGAGGCCCCGGCATGGACGGGAGAGGAATCTCGAGAGGTCCCCTAGCAACTCGCATGGGGACTGGCCTTTCCTGAGGCCACCAGAGCGGGTCCCTGAGGTCCCCGTCGTAACTCGAGAAGACCTGCCGCAGCTCGAGAAAATCCAGGAGGTTCTCCCCTCCAGGCGAGATGAGGCCCATTTCCGCTGAGGCGTCTCGAGGCTGATCACACCTCACCTCTGGAACTTCGAAAGGGTCCTTCACACCCTTGGTGCAAATCAAGAAGTTCCCCGACCTAGTCGTCTCCACTCGAGAGGAATCACGAAGGTCCCGCCCACATCCAGAGGAGCCCCGTTTCCGCCTCGTAGCTCGAGATGAGGGATCCTTTCCCTGCTTCGTCGGGAAAGAGTTCCCGGCGTTCCCGTCGCATCTCAAGTGGAGGCCCTCTCAACAGGAACGGCGAGAGGAACTCCAGGGTCGTGCCACCATTCCAAGAGTCCCCCAGATGTCTCAGTCCATTCCAGAGGAACCTCTTTTCCCTTCACTGGCTCGTCTTTCACGCCGAGGATCGACTCACACCAAGGTGGCACGTGGCACAGCCCTGTGGGAAAGCCTCGTGGGAAAGCCTCGAGGGACAGCCTCGAGGGAAAGCCACAGATCCCTTGATCCACGTGACAGGAAGCGTGACACTACTGCTGCAGCTCGGGAGGAAAGCGCACGTGCATGCCCCCACTCGAGACGAGGCCTGACTCCCCTAGGGAAACTCAGAAGCACCCCAAGATCCATGGCAACACTGGAGAGGAATCCTCAGGTTCCGGCCCCGACTCCACACAAGGAGTGAGGCCCCGGCATGGAAGGGAGAGGAATCCCGAGAGGTCCCCTAGCAACTCGCATGGGGTCTGGCCTTTCCTGAGGCCACCAGAGCGGGTCCCTGAGGTCCCCGTCGTAATTCGAGAAGACCTGCCGCAACTGGAGAAAATCCAGGAGGTACTCCCCTCCAGGTGAGATGAGGCCCATTTCCGCTGAGGCGTCTCGAGGCTGATCACACCTCACCTCTGGAACTTCGAAAGGGTCCTTCACACCCTTGGTGCAAATCAAGAAGTTCCCCGACCTAGCCGTCTCCACTCGAGAGGAATCACGAGGGTCCCGCCCACATCCAGAGGAGCCCCGTTTCCGCCTCGTAGCTCGAGATGAGGGATCCTTTCCGTGCTTCGTCGGGAAAGAGTTCCCGGCGTTCCCGTCGCATCTCAAGAGGAGGCCCTCTCAACAGGAATGGCGAGAGGAACTCCAGGGTCGTGCCACCTTTCCAAGAGTCCCCCAGATGTCTCAGTCCATTCCAGAGGAACCTCTTTTCCCTTCACCGGCTCGTCTTTCACGCCGAGGATCGACTCACACCAAGGTGGCACGTGGCACAGCCCTGTGGGAAAGCCTCGTGGGAAAGCCTCGAGGGACAGCCTCGAGGGAAAGCCACAGATCCCTTGATCCACATGACAGGAAGCGTGACACTACTGCTGCAGCTCGGGAGGAAAGCGCACGTGCATGCCCCCACTCGAGACGAGGCCTGACTCCCCTAGGGAAACTCAGAAGCACCCCAAGATCCATGGCAACACTGGAGAGGAATCCTCAGGTTCCGGCCCCGACTCCACACAAGGACTGAGGCCCCGGCATGGACGGGAGAGGAATCCCGAGAGGTCCCCTAGCAACTCGCATGGGGTCTGGCCTTTCCTGAGGCCACCAGAGCGGGTCCCTGAGGTCCCCGTCGTAATTCGAGAAGACCTGCCGCAACTGGAGAAAATCCAGGAGGTACTCCCCTCCAGGTGAGATGAGGCCCATTTCCGCTGAGGCGTCTCGAGGCTGATCACACCTCACCTCTGGAACTTCGAAAGGGTCCTTCACACCCTTGGTGCAAATCAAGAAGTTCCCCGACTTAGCTATCTCCACTCGAGAGGAATCACGAGGGTCCCGCCCACATCCAGAGGAGCCCCGTTTCCGCCTCGTAGCTCGAGATGAGGGATCCTTTCCCTGCTTCGTCGGGAAAGAGTTCCCGGCGTTCCCGTCGCATCTCAAGAGGAGGCCCTCTCAACAGGAATGGCGAGAGGAACTCCAGGGTCGTGCCACCTTTCCAAGAGTCCCCCAGATGTCTCAGTCCATTCCAGAGGAACCTCTTTTCCCTTCACCGGCTCGTCTTTCACGCCGAGGATCGACTCACACCAAGGTGGCACGTGGCACAGCCCTGTGGGAAAGCCTCGTGGGAAAGCCTCGAGGGACAGCCTCGAGGGAAAGCCACAGATCCCTTGATCCACATGACAGGAAGCGTGACACTACTGCTGCAGCTCGGGAGGAAAGCGCACGTGCATGCCCCCACTCGAGACGAGGCCTGACTCCCCTGGGGAGACTCAGAAGCACCCCAAGATCCATGGCAACACTGGAGAGGAATCCTCAGGGTCCGGCCCCGACTCCACACAAGGACTGAGGCCCCGGCATGGACGGGAGAGGAATCCCGAGAGGTCCCCTAGCAACTCGCATGGTGACTGGCCTTTCCTGAGGCCACCAGATCGGGTCCCTGAGGTCGCCGTCGTAACTCGAGAAGACCTGCCGCAGCTCGAGAAAATCCAGGAGGTTCTCCCCTCCAGGCTAGATGAGGCCCATTTCCGCTGAGGCGTCTCGAGGCTGATCACATCTCACCTCTGGAACTTCAAAAGGGTCCTTCACACCCTTGGTGCAAATCAAGAAGTTCCCCGACCTAGCCGTCTCCACTCGAGGGGAATCACGAGGGTCCCGCCCACATCCAGAGGAGCCCCGTTTCCGCCTCGTAGCTCGAGATGAGGGATCCTTTCCCTGCTTCGTCGGGAAAGATTTCCCGGCGTTCCCGTCGCATCTCAAGAGGAGGCCCTCTCAACAGGAACGGCGAGAGGAACTCCAGGGTCGTGCCACCATTCCAAGAGTCCCCCAGATGTCTCAGTCCATTCCAGAGGAACCTCTTTTCCCTTCACCGGCTCGTCTTTCACGCCGAGGATCGACTCACACCAAGGTGGCACGTGGCACAGCCCTGTGGGAAAGCCTCGTGGGAAAGCCTCGAGGGACAGCCTCGAGGGAAAGCCACAGATCCCTTGATCCACGTGACAGGAAGCGTGACACTACTGCTGCAGCTCGGGAGGAAAGCGCACGTGCAGGCCCCCACTCGAGACGAGGCCTGACTCCCCTGGGGAGACTCAGAAGCACCCCAAGATCCATGGCAACACTGGAGAGGAATCCTCAGGTTCCGGCCCCGACTCCACACAAGGACTGAGGCCCCGGCATGGACGGGAGAGGAATCTCGAGAGGTCCCCTAGCAACTCGCATGGGGACTGGCCTTTCCTGAGGCCACCAGAGCGGGTCCCTGAGGTCCCCGTCGTAACTCGAGAAGACCTGCCGCAGCTCGAGAAAATCCAGGAGGTTCTCCCCTCCAGGCGAGATGAGGCCCATTTCCGCTGAGGCGTCTCGAGGCTGATCACACCTCACCTCTGGAACTTCGAAAGGGTCCTTCACACCCTTGGTGCAAATCAAGAAGTTCCCCGACCTAGTCGTCTCCACTCGAGAGGAATCACGAAGGTCCCGCCCACATCCAGAGGAGCCCCGTTTCCGCCTCGTAGCTCGAGATGAGGGATCCTTTCCCTGCTTCGTCGGGAAAGAGTTCCCGGCGTTCCCGTCGCATCTCAAGTGGAGGCCCTCTCAACAGGAACGGCGAGAGGAACTCCAGGGTCGTGCCACCATTCCAAGAGTCCCCCAGATGTCTCAGTCCATTCCAGAGGAACCTCTTTTCCCTTCACTGGCTCGTCTTTCACGCCGAGGATCGACTCACACCAAGGTGGCACGTGGCACAGCCCTGTGGCAAAGCCTCGTGGGAAAGCCTCGAGGGACAGCCTCGAGTGAAAGCCACAGATCCCTTGATCCACGTGACAGGAAGCGTGACACTACTGCTGCAGCTCGGGAGGAAAGCCCACGGGCATGCCCCCACTCGAGACGAGGCCTGACTCCCCTGTGGAGACTCAGAAGCACCCTAAGACCCATGGCAACTCTGGAGAGGAAACCTCAGGTTCCGGCCCCGACTCCACACAAGGACTGAGGCCCCGGCATGGACGGGAGAGGAATCCCGAGAGGTCCCCTAGCAACTCGCATGGGGACTGGCCTTTCCTGAGGCCACCAGAGCGGGTCCCTGAGGTCCCCGTCGTAACTCGAGAAGACCTGCCGCAGCTCGAGAAAATCCAGGAGGTTCTCCCCTCCAGGCGAGATGAGGCCCATTTCCGCTGAGGCGTCTCGAGGCTGATCACACCTCACCTCTGGAACTTCGAAAGGGTCCTTCACACCCTTGGTGCAAATCAAGAAGTTCCCCGACCTAGCCGTCTCCACTCGAGAGGAATCACGAGGGTCCCGCCCACATCCAGAGGAGCCCCGTTTCCGCCTCGTAGCTCGAGATGAGGGATCCTTTCACTGCTTCGTCGGGAAAGAGTACCCGGCGTTCCCGTCGCATCTCAAGAGGAGGCCCTCTCAACAGGAACGGCGAGAGGAACTCCAGGGTCGTGCCACCATTCCAAGAGTCCCCCAGATGTCTCAGTCCATTCCAGAGGAACCTCTTTTCCCTTCACTGGCTCGTCTTTCACGCCGAGGATCGACTCACACCAAGGTGGCACGTGGCACAGCCCTGTGGGAAAGCCTCGTGGGAAAGCCTCGAGGGACAGCCTCGACGGAAAGCCACAGATCCCTTGATCCACGTGACAGGAAGCGTGACACTACTGCTGCAGCTCGGGAGGAAAGCGCACGTGCATGCCCCCACTCGAGACGAGGCCTGACTCCCCTAGGGAAACTCAGAAGCACCCCAAGATCCATGGCAACACTGGAGAGGAATCCTCAGGTTCCGGCCCCGACTCCACACAAGGAGTGAGGCCCCGGCATGGAAGGGAGAGGAATCCCGAGAGGTCCCCTAGCAACTCGCATGGGGACTGGCCTTTCCTGAGGCCACCAGAGCGGGTCCCTGAGGTCCCCGTCGTAATTCGAGAAGACCTGCCGCAACTGGAGAAAATCCAGGAGGTACTCCCCTCCAGGTGAGATGAGGCCCATTTCCGCTGAGGCGTCTCGAGGCTGATCACACCTCACCTCTGGAACTTCGAAAGGGTCCTTCACACCCTTGGTGCAAATCAAGAAGTTCCCCGACTTAGCTATCTCCACTCGAGAGGAATCACGAGGGTCCCGCCCACATCCAGAGGAGCCCCGTTTCCGCCTCGTAGCTCGAGATGAGGGATCCTTTCCCTGCTTCGTCGGGAAAGAGTTCCCGGCGTTCCCGTCGCATCTCAAGAGGAGGCCCTCTCAACAGGAATGGCGAGAGGAACTCCAGGGTCGTGCCACCTTTCCAAGAGTCCCCCAGATGTCTCAGTCCATTCCAGAGGAACCTCTTTTCCCTTCACCGGCTCGTCTTTCACGCCGAGGATCGACTCACACCAAGGTGGCACGTGGCACAGCCCTGTGGGAAAGCCTCGTGGGAAAGCCTCGAGGGACAGCCTCGAGGGAAAGCCACAGATCCCTTGATCCACGTGACAGGAAGCGTGACACTACTGCTGCAGCTCGGGAGGAAAGCGCACGTGCATGCCCCCACTCGAGACGAGGCCTGACTCCCCTGGGGAGACTCAGAAGCACCCCAAGATCCATGGCAACACTGGAGAGGAATCCTCAGGTTCCGGCCCCGACTCCACACAAGGACTGAGGCCCCGGCATGGACGGGAGAGGAATCCCGACAGGTCCCCTAGCAACTCGCATGGGGACTGGCCTTTCCTGAGGCCACCAGAGCGGGTCCCTGAGGTCCCCGTCGTAACTCGAGAAGACCTGCCGCAGCTCGAGAAAATCCAGGAGGTTCTCCCCTCCAGGCGAGATGAGGCCCATTTCCGCTGAGGCGTCTCGAGGCTGATCACACCTCACCTCTGGAACTTCGAAAGGGTCCTTCACACCCTTGGTGCAAATCAAGAAGTTCCCCGACCTAGTCGTCTCCACTCGAGAGGAATCACGAAGGTCCCGCCCACATCCAGAGGAGCCCCGTTTCCGCCTCGTAGCTCGAGATGAGGGATCCTTTCCCTGCTTCGTCGGGAAAGAGTTCCCGGCGTTCCCGTCGCATCTCAAGTGGAGGCCCTCTCAACAGGAACGGCGAGAGGAACTCCAGGGTCGTGCCACCATTCCAAGAGTCCCCCAGATGTCTCAGTCCATTCCAGAGGAACCTCTTTTCCCTTCACTGGCTCGTCTTTCACGCCGAGGATCGACTCACACCAAGGTGGCACGTGGCACAGCCCTGTGGCAAAGCCTCGTGGGAAAGCCTCGAGGGACAGCCTCGAGTGAAAGCCACAGATCCCTTGATCCACGTGACAGGAAGCGTGACACTACTGCTGCAGCTCGGGAGGAAAGCCCACGGGCATGCCCCCACTCGAGACGAGGCCTGACTCCCCTGTGGAAACTCAGAAGCACCCCAAGATCCATGGCAACTCTGGAGAGGAAACCTCAGGTTCCGGCCCCGACTCCACACAAGGACTGAGGCCCCGGCATGGACGGGAGAGGAATCCCGAGAGGTCCCCTAGCAACTCGCATGGGGACTGGCCTTTCCTGAGGCCACCAGAGCGGGTCCCTGAGGTCCCCGTCGTAACTCGAGAAGACCTGCCGCAGCTCGAGAAAATCCAGGAGGTTCTCCCCTCCAGGCGAGATGAGGCCCATTTCCGCTGAGGCGTCTCGAGGCTGATCACACCTCACCTCTGGAACTTCGAAAGGGTCCTTCACACCCTTGGTGCAAATCAAGAAGTTCCCCGACTTAGCTATCTCCACTCGAGAGGAATCACGAGGGTCCCGCCCACATCCAGAGGAGCCCCGTTTCCGCCTCGTAGCTCGAGATGAGGGATCCTTTCCCTGCTTCGTCGGGAAAGAGTTCCCGGCGTTCCCGTCGCATCTCAAGAGGAGGCCCTCTCAACAGGAATGGCGAGAGGAACTCCAGGGTCGTGCCACCTTTCCAAGAGTCCCCCAGATGTCTCAGTCCATTCCAGAGGAACCTCTTTTCCCTTCACCGGCTCGTCTTTCACGCCGAGGATCGACTCACACCAAGGTGGCACGTGGCACAGCCCTGTGGGAAAGCCTCGTGGGAAAGCCTCGAGCTAAAGCCACAGATCCCTTGATCCACGTGACAGGAAGCGTGACACTACTGCTGCAGCTCGGGAGGAAAGCGCACGTGCATGCCCCCACTCGAGACGAGGCCTGACTCCCCTGTGGAGACTCAGAAGCACCCCAAGATCCATGGCAACTCTGGAGAGGAAACCTCAGGTTCCGGCCCCGACTCCACACAAGGACTGAGGCCCCGGCATGGACGGGAGAGGAATCCCGACAGGTCCCCTAGCAACTCGCATGGGGACTGGCCTTTCCTGAGGCCAGCAGAGCGGGTCCCTGAGGTCCCCGTCGTAACTCGAGAAGACCTGCCGCAGCTCGAGAAAATCCAGGAGGTTCTCCCCTCCAGGCGAGATGAGGCCCATTTCCGCTGAGGCGTCTCGAGGCTGATCACACCTCACCTCTGGAACTTCGAAAGGGTCCTTCACACCCTTGGTGCAAATCAAGAAGTTCCCCGACCTAGTCGTCTCCACTCGAGAGGAATCACGAGGGTCCCGCCCACATCCAGAGGAGCCCCGTTTCCGCCTCGTAGCTCGAGATGAGGGATCCTTTCCCTGCTTCGTCGGGAAAGAGTTCCCGGCGTTCCCGTCGCATCTCAAGAGGAGGCCCTCTCAACAGGAATGGCGAGAGGAACTCCAGGGTCGTGCCACCTTTCCAAGAGTCCCCCAGATGTCTCAGTCCATTCCAGAGGAACCTCTTTTCCCTTCACCGGCTCGTCTTTCACGCCGAGGATCGACTCACACCAAGGTGGCACGTGGCACAGCCCTGTGGGAAAGCCTCGTGGGAAAGCCTCGAGGGACCGCCTCGAGGGAAAGCCACAGATCCCTTGATCCACGTGACAGGAAGCGTGACACTACTGCTGCAGCTCGGGAGGAAAGCGCACGTGCATGCCCCCACTCGAGACGAGGCCTGACTCCCCTGGGGAGACTCAGAAGCACCCCTAGATCCATGGCAACACTGGAGAGCAATCCTCAGGTTCCGGCCCCGACTCCACACAAGGACTGAGGCCCCGGCATGGACGGGAGAGGAATCTCGAGAGGTCCCCTAGCAACTCGCATGGGGACTGGCCTTTCCTGAGGCCAGCAGAGCGGGTCCCTGAGGTCCCCGTCGTAACTCGAGAAGACCTGCCGCAGCTCGAGAAAATCCAGGAGGTTCTCCCCTCCAGGCGAGATGAGGCCCATTTCCGCTGAGGCTTCTCGAGGCTGATCACACCTCACCTCTGGAACTTCGAAAGGGTCCTTCACACCCTTGGTGCAAATCAAGAAGTTCCCCGACCTAGTCGTCTCCACTCGAGAGGAATCACGAGGGTCCCGCCCACATCAAGGAGCCCCGTTTCCGCCTCGTAGCTCGAGATGAGGGATCCTTTCCCTGCTTCATCGGGAAAGAGTTCCCAGCGTTCCCGTCTCATCTCAAGAGGAGGCCCTCTCAACAGGAACGGCGAGAGGAACTCCAGGGTCGTGCCACCATTCCAAGAGTCCCCCAGATGTCTCAGTCCATTCCAGAGGAACCTCTTTTCCCTTCACTGGCTCGTCTTTCACGCCGAGGATCGACTCACACCAAGGTGGCACGTGGCACAGCCCTGTGGCAAAGCCTCGTGGGAAAGCCTCGAGGGACAGCCTCGAGGGAAAGCCACAGATCCCTTGATCCACGTGACAGGAAGCGTGACACTACTGCTGCAGCTCGGGAGGAAAGCCCACGTGCATGCCCCCACTCGAGACGAGGCCTGACTCCCCTGTGGAGACTCAGAAGCACCCCAAGATCCATGGCAACCCTGGAGAGGAAACCTCAGGTTCCGGCCCCGACTCCACACAAGGACTGAGGCCCCGGCATGGACGGGAGAGGAATCCCGACAGGTCCCCTAGCAACTCGCATGGGGACTGGCCTTTCCTGAGGCCACCAGAGCGGGTCCCTGAGGTCCCCGTCGTAACTCGAGAAGACCTGCCGCAGCTCGAGAAAATCCAGGAGGTTCTCCCCTCCAGGCGAGATGAGGCCCATTTCCGCTGAGGCGTCTCGAGGCTGATCACACCTCACCTCTGGAACTTCGAAAGGGTCCTTCACACCCTTGGTGCAAATCAAGAAGTTCCCCGACCTAGCCGTCTCCACTCGAGAGGAATCACGAGGGTCCCGCCCACATCCAGAGGAGCCCCGTTTCCGCCTCGTAGCTCGAGATGAGGGATCCTTTCCCTGCTTCGTCGGGAAAGAGTTCCCGGCGTTCCCATCGCATCTCAAGCGGAGGCCCTCTCAACAGGAACGGCGAGAGGAACTCCAGGGTCGTGCCACCATTCCAAGAGTCCCCCAGATGTCTCAGTCCATTCCAGAGGAACCTCTTTTCCCTTCACCGGCTCGTCTTTCACGCCGAGGATCGACTCACACCAAGGTGGCACGTGGCACAGCCCTGTGGGAAAGCCTCGTGGGAAAGCCTCGAGGGACCGCCTCGAGGGAAAGCCACAGATCCCTTGATCCACGTGACAGGAAGCGTGACACTACTGCTGCAGCTCGGGAGGAAAGCGCACGTGCATGCCCCCACTCGAGACGAGGCCTGACTCCCCTGGGGAGACTCAGAAGCACCCCAAGATCCATGGCAACACTGGAGAGGAATCCTCAGGTTCCGGCCCCGACTCCACACAAGGACTGAGGCCCCGGCATGGACGGGAGAGGAATCTCGAGAGGTCCCCTAGCAACTCGCATGGGGACTGGCCTTTCCTGAGGCCAGCAGAGCGGGTCCCTGAGGTCCCCGTCGTAACTCGAGAAGACCTGCCGCAGCTCGAGAAAATCCAGGAGGTTCTCCCCTCCAGGCGAGATGAGGCCCATTTCCGCTGAGGCGTCTCGAGGCTGATCACACCTCACCTCTGGAACTTCGAAAGGGTCCTTCACACCCTTGGTGCAAATCAAGAAGTTCCCCGACCTAGCCGTCTCCACTCGAGAGGAATCACGAGGGTCCCGCCCACATCCAGAGGAGCCCCGTTTCCGCCTCGTAGCTCGAGATGAGGGATCCTTTCCATGCTTCGTCGGGAAAGAGTTCCCGGCGTTCCCGTCGCATCTCAAGAGGAGGCCCTCTCAACAGGAACGGCGAGAGGAACTCCAGGGTCGTGCCACCATTCCAAGAGTCCCCCAGATGTCTCAGTCCATTCCACAGGAACCTCTTTTCCCTTCACCGGCTCGTCTTTCACGCCGAGGATCGACTCACACCAAGGTGGCACGTGGCACAGCCCTGTGGCAAAGCCTCGTGGGAAAGCCTCGAGGGACAGCCTCGAGGGAAAGCCACAGATCCCTTGATCCACGTGACAGGAAGCGTGACACTACTGCTGCAGCTCGGGAGGAAAGCCCACGTGCATGCCCCCACTCGAGACGAGGCCTGACTCCCCTGTGGAGACTCAGAAGCACCCCAAGATCCATGGCAACTCTGGAGAGGAGACCTCAGGTTCCGGCCCCGACTCCACACAAGGACTGAGGATCCGGCATGGACGGGAGAGGAATCCCGACAGGTCCCCTAGCAACTCGCATGGGGACTGGCCTTTCCTGAGGCCACCAGAGCGGGTCCCTGAGGTCCCCGTCGTAACTCGAGAAGACCTGCCGCAACTCGAGAAAATCCAGGAGGTTCTCCCCTCCAGGCGAGATGAGGCCCATTTCCGCTGAGGCGTCTCGAGGCTGATCACACCTCACCTCTGGAACTTCGAAAGGGTCATTCACACCCTTGGTGCAAATCAAGAAGTTCCCCGACCTAGCCGTCTCCACTCGAGGGGAATCACGAGGGTCCCGCCCACATCCAGAGGAGCCCCGTTTCCGCCTCGTAGCTCGAGATGAGGGATCCTTTCCCTGCTTC
Source organism: Budorcas taxicolor (assembly GCF_023091745.1). Lineage (NCBI taxonomy): Eukaryota > Metazoa > Chordata > Mammalia > Artiodactyla > Bovidae > Budorcas > Budorcas taxicolor. The sequence continues at coordinate 121,736 of NW_026291787.1, forward strand.
GTCGGGAAAGAGTTCCCGGCGTTCCCGTCGCATCTCAAGAGGAGGCCCTCTCAACAGGAACGGCGAGAGGAACTCCAGGGTCGTGCCACCATTCCAAGAGTCCCCCAGATGTCTCAGTCCATTCCAGAGGAACCTCTTTTCCATTCACCGGCTCGTCTTTCACGCCGAGGATCGACTCACACCAAGGTGGCACGTGGCACAGCCCTGTGGGAAAGCCTCGTGGGAAAGCCTCGAGGGACAGCCTCGAGGGAAAGCCACAGATCCCTTGATCCACGTGACAGGAAGCGTGACACTACTGCTGCAGCTCGGGAGGAAAGCGCACGTGCATGCCCCCACTCGAGACGAGGCCTGACTCCCCTGGGGAGACTCAGAAGCACCCCAAGATCCATGGCAACACTGGAGAGGAATCCTCAGGTTCCGGCCCCGACTCCACACAAGGACTGAGGCCCCGGCATGGACGGGAGAGGAATCCCGAGAGGTCCCCTAGCAACTCGCATGGGGACTGGCCTTTCCTGAGGCCACCAGAGCGGGTCCCTGAGGTCCCCGTCGTAACTCGAGAAGACCTGCCGCAGCTCGAGAAAATCCAGGAGGTTCTCCCCTCCAGGCGAGATGAGGCCCATTTCCGCTGAGGCGTCTCGAGGCTGATCACACCTCACCTCTGGAACTTCGAAAGGGTCCTTCACACCCTTGGTGCAAATCAAGAAGTTCCCCGACCTAGCCGTCTCCACTCGAGAGGAATAACGAGGGTCCCGCCCACATCCAGAGGAGCCCCGTTTCCGCCTCGTAGCTCGAGATGAGGGATCCTTTCCGTGCTTCTTCGGGAAAGAGTTCCCGGCGTTCCCGTCGCATCTCAAGAGGAGGCCCTCTCAACAGGAACGGCGAGAGGAACTCCAGGGTCGTGCCACCATTCCAAGAGTCCCCCAGATGTCTCAGTCCATTCCACGGGAACCTCTTTTCCCTTCACCGGCTCGTCTTTCACGCCGAGGATCGACTCACACCAAGGTGGCACGTGGCACAGCCCTGTGGGAAAGCCTCGTGGGAAAGCCTCGAGGGACAGCCTCGAGGGAAAGCCACAGATCCCTTGATCCACGTGACAGGAAGCGTGACACTACTGCTGCAGCTCGGGAGGAAAGCGCACGTGCATGCCCCCACTCGAGACGAGGCCTGACTCCCCTGGGGAGACTCAGAAGCACCCCAACATCCATGGCAACACTGGAGAGGAATCCTCAGGTTCCGGCCCCGACTCCACACAAGGACTGAGGCCCCGGCATGGACGGGAGAGGAATCCCGAGAGGTCCCCTAGCAACTCGCATGGGGACTGGCCTTTCCAGAGGCCACCAGAGCGGGTCCCTGAGGTCCCCGTCGTAACTCGAGAAGACCTGCCTCAACTCGAGAAAATCCAGGAGGTTCTCCCCTCCAGGCGAGATGAGGCCCATTTCCGCTGAGGCGTCTCGAGGCTGATCACACCTCACCTCTGGAACTTCGAAAGGGTCCTTCACACCCTTGGTGCAAATCAAGAAGTTCCCCGACCTAGCCGTCTCCACTCGAGAGGAATTACGAGGGTCCCGCCCACATCCAGAGGAGCCCCGTTTCCGCCTCGTAGCTCGAGATGAGGGATCCTTTCCCTGCTTCGTCGGGAAAGAGTTCCCGGCGTTCCCATCGCATCTCAAGAGGAGGCCCTCTCAACAGGAACGGCGAGAGGAACTCCAGGGTCGTGCCACCATTCCAAGAGTCCCCCAGATGTCTCAGTCCATTCCAGAGGAACCTCTTTTCCCTTCACCGGCTCGTCTTTCACGCCGAGGATCGACTCACACCAAGGTGACACGTGGCACAGCCCTGTGGGAAAGCCTCGTGGGAAAGCCTCGAGGGACCGCCTCGAGGGAAAGCCACAGATCCCTTGATCCACGTGACAGGAAGCGTGACACTACTGCTACAGCTCGGGAGGAAAGCGCACGTGCATGCCCCCACTCGAGACGAGGCCTGACTCCCCTGGGGAGACTCAGAAGCACCCCAAGATCCATGGCAACACTGGAGAGGAATCCTCAGGTTCCGGCCCCGACTCCACACAAGGACTGAGGCCCCGGCATGGACGGGAGAGGAATCTCGAGAGGTCCCCTAGCAACTCGCATGGGGACTGGCCTTTCCTGAGGCCACCAGAGCGGGTCCCTGAGGTCCCCGTCGTAACTCGAGAAGACCTGCCGCAGCTCGAGAAAATCCAGGAGGTTCTCCCCTCCAGGCGAGATGAGGCCCATTTCCGCTGAGGCGTCTCGCGGCTGATCACACCTCACCTCTGGAACTTCGAAAGGGTCCTTCACACCCTTGGTGCAAATCAAGAAGTTCCCCGACCTAGTCGTCTCCACTCGAGAGGAATCACGAGGGTCCCGCCCACATCCAGAGGAGCCCCGTTTCCGCCTCGTAGCTCGAGATGAGGGATCCTTTCCCTGCTTCGTCGGGAAAGAGTTCCCGGCGTTCCCGTCGCATCTCAAGAGGAGGCCCTCTCAACAGGAACGGCGAGAGGAACTCCAGGGTCGTGCCACCATTCCAAGAGTCCCCCAGATGTCTCAGTCCATTCCAGAGGAACCTCTTTTCCCTTCACTGGCTCGTCTTTCACGCCGAGGATCGACTCACACCAAGGTGGCACGTGGCACAGCCCTGTGGCAAAGCCTCGTGGGAAAGCCTCGAGGGACAGCCTCGAGGGAAAGCCACAGATCCCTTGATCCACGTGACAGGAAGCGTGACACTACTGCTGCAGCTCGGGAGGAAAGCCCACGTGCATGCCCCCACTCGAGACGAGGCCTGACTCCCCTGTGGAGACTCAGAAGCACCCCAAGATCCATGGCAACTCTGGAGAGGAAACCTCAGGTTCCGGCCCCGACTCCACACAAGGACTGAGGCCCCGGCATGGACGGGTGAGGAATCCCGACAGGTCCCCTAGCAACTCGCATGGGGACTGGCCTTTCCTGAGGCCACCAGAGCGGGTCCCTGAGGTCCCCGTCGTAACTCGAGAAGACCTGCCGCAACTCGAGAAAATCCAGGAGGTTCTCCCCTCCAGGCGAGATGAGGCCCATTTCCGCTGAGGCGTCTCGAGGCTGATCACACCTCACCTCTGGAACTTCGAAAGGGTCATTCACACCCTTGGTGCAAATCAAGAAGTTCCCCGACCTACCCGTCTCCACTCGAGAGGAATCACGAGGGTCCCGCCCACATCCAGAGGAGCCCCGTTTCCGCCTCGTAGCTCGAGATGAGGGATCCTTTCCCTGCTTCGTCGGGAAAGAGTTCCCGGCGTTCCCGTCGCATCTCAAGAGGAGGCCCTCTCAACAGGAACGGCGAGAGGAACTCCAGGGTCGTGCCACCATTCCAAGAGTCCCCCAGATGTCTCAGTCCATTCCAGAGGAACCTCTTTTCCCTTCACCGGCTCGTCTTTCACGCCGAGGATCGACTCACACCAAGGTGGCACGTGGCACAGCCCTGTGGGAAAGCCTCGTGGGAAAGCCTCGAGGGACAGCCTCGAGGGAAAGCCACAGATCCCTTGATCCACGTGACAGGAAGCGTGACACTACTGCTGCAGCTCGGGAGGAAAGCGCACGTGCATGCCCCCACTCGAGACGAGGCCTGACTCCCCTAGGGAAACTCAGAAGCACCCCAAGATCCATGGCAACACTGGAGAGGAATCCTCAGGTTCCGGCCCCGACTCCACACAAGGACTGAGGCCCCGGCATGGAAGGGAGAGGAATCCCGAGAGGTCCCCTAGCAACTCGCATGGGGACTGGCCTTTCCTGAGGCCACCAGAGCGGGTCCCTGAGGTCCCCGTCGTAACTCGAGAAGACCTGCCGCAACTCGAGAAAATCCAGGAGGTTCTCCCCTCCAGGCGAGATGAGGCCCATTTCCGCTGAGGCGTCTCGAGGCTGATCACACCTCACCTCTGGAACTTCGAAAGGGTCATTCACACCCTTGGTGCAAATCAAGAAGTTCCCCGACCTAGCCGTCTCCACTCGAGGGGAATCACGAGGGTCCCGCCCACATCCAGAGGAGCCCCGTTTCCGCCTCGTAGCTCGAGATGAGGGATCCTTTCCCTGCTTCGTCGGGAAAGAGTTCCCGGCGTTCCCGTCGCATCTCAAGAGGAGGCCCTCTCAACAGGAACGGCGAGAGGAACTCCAGGGTCGTGCCACCATTCCAAGAGTCCCCCAGATGTCTCAGTCCATTCCAGAGGAACCTCTTTTCCATTCACCGGCTCGTCTTTCACGCCGAGGATCGACTCACACCAAGGTGGCACGGGGCACAGCCCTGTGGGAAAGCCTCGTGGGAAAGCCTCGAGGGACAGCCTCGAGGGAAAGCCACAGATCCCTTGATCCACGTGACAGGAAGCGTGACACTACTGCTGCAGCTCGGGAGGAAAGCGCACGTGCATGCCCCCACTCGAGACGAGGCCTGACTCCCCTGGGGAGACTCAGAAGCACCCCAAGATCCATGGCAACACTGGAGAGGAATCCTCAGGTTCCGGCCCCGACTCCACACAAGGACTGAGGCCCCGGCATGGACGGGAGAGGAATCCCGAGAGGTCCCCTAGCAACTCGCATGGGGACTGGCCTTTCCTGAGGCCACCAGAGCGGGTCCCTGAGGTCCCCGTCGTAACTCGAGAAGACCTGCCGCAGCTCGAGAAAATCCAGGAGGTTCTCCCCTCCAGGCGAGATGAGGCCCATTTCCGCTGAGGCGTCTCGAGGCTGATCACACCTCACCTCTGGAACTTCGAAAGGGTCCTTCACACCCTTGGTGCAAATCAAGAAGTTCCCCGACCTAGCCGTCTCCACTCGAGAGGAATAACGAGGGTCCCGCCCACATCCAGAGGAGCCCCGTTTCCGCCTCGTAGCTCGAGATGAGGGATCCTTTCCGTGCTTCTTCGGGAAAGAGTTCCCGGCGTTCCCGTCGCATCTCAAGAGGAGGCCCTCTCAACAGGAACGGCGAGAGGAACTCCAGGGTCGTGCCACCATTCCAAGAGTCCCCCAGATGTCTCAGTCCATTCCACGGGAACCTCTTTTCCCTTCACCGGCTCGTCTTTCACGCCGAGGATCGACTCACACCAAGGTGGCACGTGGCACAGCCCTGTGGGAAAGCCTCGTGGGAAAGCCTCGAGGGACAGCCTCGAGGGAAAGCCACAGATCCCTTGATCCACGTGACAGGAAGCGTGACACTACTGCTGCAGCTCGGGAGGAAAGCGCACGTGCATGCCCCCACTCGAGACGAGGCCTGACTCCCCTGGGGAGACTCAGAAGCACCCCAACATCCATGGCAACACTGGAGAGGAATCCTCAGGTTCCGGCCCCGACTCCACACAAGGACTGAGGCCCCGGCATGGACGGGAGAGGAATCCCGAGAGGTCCCCTAGCAACTCGCATGGGGACTGGCCTTTCCAGAGGCCACCAGAGCGGGTCCCTGAGGTCCCCGTCGTAACTCGAGAAGACCTGCCTCAACTCGAGAAAATCCAGGAGGTTCTCCCCTCCAGGCGAGATGAGGCCCATTTCCGCTGAGGCGTCTCGAGGCTGATCACACCTCACCTCTGGAACTTCGAAAGGGTCCTTCACACCCTTGGTGCAAATCAAGAAGTTCCCCGACCTAGCCGTCTCCACTCGAGAGGAATTACGAGGGTCCCGCCCACATCCAGAGGAGCCCCGTTTCCGCCTCGTAGCTCGAGATGAGGGATCCTTTCCCTGCTTCGTCGGGAAAGAGTTCCCGGCGTTCCCATCGCATCTCAAGAGGAGGCCCTCTCAACAGGAACGGCGAGAGGAACTCCAGGGTCGTGCCACCATTCCAAGAGTCCCCCAGATGTCTCAGTCCATTCCAGAGGAACCTCTTTTCCCTTCACCGGCTCGTCTTTCACGCCGAGGATCGACTCACACCAAGGTGACACGTGGCACAGCCCTGTGGGAAAGCCTCGTGGGAAAGCCTCGAGGGACCGCCTCGAGGGAAAGCCACAGATCCCTTGATCCACGTGACAGGAAGCGTGACACTACTGCTGCAGCTCGGGAGGAAAGCGCACGTGCATGCCCCCACTCGAGACGAGGCCTGACTCCCCTGGGGAGACTCAGAAGCACCCCAAGATCCATGGCAACACTGGAGAGGAATCCTCAGGTTCCGGCCCCGACTCCACACAAGGACTGAGGCCCCGGCATGGACGGGAGAGGAATCTCGAGAGGTCCCCTAGCAACTCGCATGGGGACTGGCCTTTCCTGAGGCCACCAGAGCGGGTCCCTGAGGTCCCCGTCGTAACTCGAGAAGACCTGCCGCAGCTCGAGAAAATCCAGGAGGTTCTCCCCTCCAGGCGAGATGAGGCCCATTTCCGCTGAGGCGTCTCGCGGCTGATCACACCTCACCTCTGGAACTTCGAAAGGGTCCTTCACACCCTTGGTGCAAATCAAGAAGTTCCCCGACCTAGTCGTCTCCACTCGAGAGGAATCACGAGGGTCCCGCCCACATCCAGAGGAGCCCCGTTTCCGCCTCGTAGCTCGAGATGAGGGATCCTTTCCCTGCTTCGTCGGGAAAGAGTTCCCGGCGTTCCCGTCGCATCTCAAGAGGAGGCCCTCTCAACAGGAACGGCGAGAGGAACTCCAGGGTCGTGCCACCATTCCAAGAGTCCCCCAGATGTCTCAGTCTATTCCAGAGGAACCTCTTTTCCCTTCACTGGCTCGTCTTTCACGCCGAGGATCGACTCACACCAAGGTGGCACGTGGCACAGCCCTGTGGCAAAGCCTCGTGGGAAAGCCTCGAGGGACAGCCTCGAGGGAAAGCCACAGATCCCTTGATCCACGTGACAGGAAGCGTGACACTACTGCTGCAGCTCGGGAGGAAAGCCCACGTGCATGCCCCCACTCGAGACGAGGCCTGACTCCCCTGTGGAGACTCAGAAGCACCCCAAGATCCATGGCAACTCTGGAGAGGAAACCTCAGGTTCCGGCCCCGACTCCACACAAGGACTGAGGCCCCGGCATGGACGGGTGAGGAATCCCGACAGGTCCCCTAGCAACTCGCATGGGGACTGGCCTTTCCTGAGGCCACCAGAGCGGGTCCCTGAGGTCCCCGTCGTAACTCGAGAAGACCTGCCGCAACTCGAGAAAATCCAGGAGGTTCTCCCCTCCAGGCGAGATGAGGCCCATTTCCGCTGAGGCGTCTCGAGGCTGATCACACCTCACCTCTGGAACTTCGAAAGGGTCATTCACACCCTTGGTGCAAATCAAGAAGTTCCCCGACCTACCCGTCTCCACTCGAGAGGAATCACGAGGGTCCCGCCCACATCCAGAGGAGCCCCGTTTCCGCCTCGTAGCTCGAGATGAGGGATCCTTTCCCTGCTTCGTCGGGAAAGAGTTCCCGGCGTTCCCGTCGCATCTCAAGAGGAGGCCCTCTCAACAGGAACGGCGAGAGGAACTCCAGGGTCGTGCCACCATTCCAAGAGTCCCCCAGATGTCTCAGTCCATTCCAGAGGAACCTCTTTTCCCTTCACCGGCTCGTCTTTCACGCCGAGGATCGACTCACACCAAGGTGGCACGTGGCACAGCCCTGTGGGAAAGCCTCGTGGGAAAGCCTCGAGGGACAGCCTCGAGGGAAAGCCACAGATCCCTTGATCCACGTGACAGGAAGCGTGACACTACTGCTGCAGCTCGGGAGGAAAGCCCACGTGCATGCCCCCACTCGAGACGAGGCCTGACTCCCCTAGGGAAACTCAGAAGCACCCCAAGATCCATGGCAACACTGGAGAGGAATCCTCAGGTTCCGGCCCCGACTCCACACAAGGACTGAGGCGCCGGCATGGAAGGGAGAGGAATCCCGAGAGGTCCCCTAGCAACTCGCATGGGGACTGGCCTTTCCTGAGGCCACCAGAGCGGGTCCCTGAGGTCCCCGTCGTAATTCGAGAAGACCTGCCGCAACTGGAGAAAATCCAGGAGGTACTCCCCTCCAGGTGAGATGAGGCCCATTTCCGCTGAGGCGTCTCGAGGCTGATCACACCTCACCTCTGGAACTTCGAAAGGGTCCTTCACACCCTTGGTGCAAATCAAGAAGTTCCCCGACTTAGCTGTTTCCACTCGAGAGGAATCACGAGGGTCCCGCCCACATTCAGAGCAGCCCCGTTTCCGCCTCGTAGCTCGAGATGAGGGATCCTTTCCCTGCTTCGTCGGGAAAGAGTTCCCGGCGTTCCCGTCGCATCTCAAGAGGAGGCCCTCTCAACAGGAACGGCGAGAGGAACTCCAGGGTCGTGCCACCATTCCAAGAGTCCCCCAGATGTCTCAGTCCATTCCAGAGGAACCTCTTTTCCCTTCACCGGCTCGTCTTTCACGCCGAGGATCGACTCACACCAAGGTGGCACGTGGCACAGCCCTGTGGGAAAGCCTCGTGGGAAAGCCTCGAGGGACCGCCTCGAGGGAAAGCCACAGATCCCTTGATCCACGTGACAGGAAGCGTGACACTACTGCTGCAGCTCGGGAGGAAAGCGCACGTGCATGCCCCCACTCGAGACGAGGCCTGACTCCCCTGGGGAGACTCAGAAGCACCCCAAGATCCATGGCAACACTGGAGAGCAATCCTCAGGTTCCGGCCCCAACTCCACACAAGGACTGAGGCCCCGGCATGGACGGGAGAGGAATCTCGAGAGGTCCCCTAGCAACTCGCATGGGGACTGGCCTTTCCTGAGGCCACCAGAGCGGGTCCCTGAGGTCCCCGTCGTAACTCGAGAAGACCTGCCGCAGCTCGAGAAAATCCAGGAGGTTCTCCACTCCAGGCGAGATGAGGCCCATTTCCGCTGAGGCGTCTCGAGGCTGATCACACCTCACCTCTGGAACTTCGAAAGGGTCCTTCACACCCTTGGTGCAAATCAAGAAGTTCCCCGACCTAGTCGTCTCCACTCGAGAGGAATCACGAGGGTCCCGCCCACATCAAGGAGCCCCGTTTCCGCCTCGTAGCTCGAGATGAGGGATCCTTTCCCTGCTTCGTCGGGAAAGAGTTCCCAGCGTTCCCGTCTCATCTCAAGAGGAGGCCCTCTCAACAGGAACGGCGAGAGGAACTCCAGGGTCGTGCCACCATTCCAAGAGTCCCCCAGATGTCTCAGTCCATTCCAGAGGAACCTCTTTTCCCTTCACTGGCTCGTCTTTCACGCCGAGGATCGACTCACACCAAGGTGGCACGTGGCACAGCCCTGTGGCAAAGCCTCGTGGGAAAGCCTCGAGGGACAGCCTCGAGGGAAAGCCACAGATCCCTTGATCCACGTGACAGGAAGCGTGACACTACTGCTGCAGCTCGGGAGGAAAGCCCACGTGCATGCCCCCACTCGAGACGAGGCCTGACTCCCCTGTGGAGACTCAGAAGCACCCCAAGATCCATGGCAACTCTGGAGAGGAAACCTCAGGTTCCGGCCCCGACTCCACACAAGGACTGAGGCCCCGGCATGGACGGGAGAGGAATCCCGACAGGTCCCCTAGCAACTCGCATGGGGACTGGCCTTTCCTGAGGCCACCAGAGCGGGTCCCTGAGGTCCCCGTCGTAACTCGAGAAGACCTGCCGCAGCTCGAGAAAATCCAGGAGGTTCTCCCCTCCAGGCGAGATGAGGCCCATTTCCGCTCAGGCGTCTCGAGGCTGATCACACCTCACCTATGGAACTTCGAAAGGGTCCTTCACACCCTTGGTGCAAATCAAGAAGTTCCCCGACCTACCCGTCTCCACTCGAGAGGAATCACGAGGGTCCCGCCAACATCCAGAGGAGCCCCGTTTCCGCCTCGTAGCTCGAGATGAGGGATCCTTTCCCTGCTTCGTCGGGAAAGAGTTCCCGGCGTTCCCATCGCATCTCAAGCGGAGGCACTCTCAACAGGAACGGCGAGAGGAACTCCAGGGTCGTGCCACCATTCCAAGAGTCCCCCAGATGTCTCAGTCCATTCCAGAGGAACCTCTTTTCCCTTCACTGGCTCGTCTTTCACGCCGAGGATCGACTCACACCAAGGTGGCACGTGGCACAGCCCTGTGGGAAAGCCTCGTGGGAAAGCCTCGAGGGACCGCCTCGAGGGAAAGCCACAGATCCCTTGATCCACGTGACAGGAAGCGTGACACTACTGCTGCAGCTCGGGAGGAAAGCGCACGTGCATGCCCCCACTCGAGACGAGGCCTGACTCCCCTGGGGAGACTCAGAAGCACCCCAAGATCCATGGCAACACTGGAGAGGAATCCTCAGGTTCCGGCCCCGACTCCACACAAGGACTGAGGCCCCGGCATGGACGGGAGAGGAATCTCGAGAGGTCCCCTAGCAACTCGCATGGGGACTGGCCTTTCCTGAGGCCAGCAGAGCGGGTCCCTGAGGTCCCCGTCGTAACTCGAGAAGACCTGCCGCAGCTCGAGAAAATCCAGGAGGTTCTCCCCTCCAGGCGAGATGAGGCCCATTTCCGCTGAGGCGTCTCGAGGCTGATCACACCTCACCTCTGGAACTTCGAAAGGGTCCTTCACACCCTTGGTGCAAATCAAGAGGTTCCCCGACCTAGTCGTCTCCACTCGAGAGGAATCACGAGGGTCCCGCCCACATCCAGAGGAGCCCCGTTTCCGCCTCGTAGCTCGAGATGAGGGATCCTTTCCCTGCTTCGTCGGGAAAGAGTTCCCGGCGTTCCCGTCGCATCTCAAGAGGAGGCCCTCTCAACAGGAATGGCGAGAGGAACTCCAGGGTCGTGCCACCTTTCCAAGAGTCCCCCAGATGTCTCAGTCCATTCCAGAGGAACCTCTTTTCCCTTCACCGGCTCGTCTTTCACGCCGAGGATCGACTCACACCAAGGTGGCACGTGGCACAGCCCTGTGGGAAAGCCTCGTGGGAAAGCCTCGAGGGACAGCCTCGAGGGAAAGCCACAGATCCCTTGATCCACGTGACAGGAAGCGTGACACTACTGCTGCAGCTCGGGAGGAAAGCGCACGTGCATGCCCCCACTCGAGACGAGGCCTGACTCCCCTGGGGAGACTCAGAAGCACCCCAAGATCCATGGCAACACTGGAGAGGAATCCTCAGGTTCTGGCCCCGACTCCACACAAGGACTGAGGCCCCGGCATGGACGGGAGAGGAATCTCGAGAGGTCCCCTAGCAACTCGCATGGGGACTGGCCTTTCCTGAGGCCACCAGAGCGGGTCCCTGAGGTCCCCGTCGTAACTCGAGAAGACCTGCCGCAGCTCGAGAAAATCCAGGAGGTTCTCCCCTCCAGGCGAGATGAGGCCCATTTCCGCTGAGGCGTCTCGAGGCTGATCACACCTCACCTCTGGAACTTCGAAAGGGTCCTTCACACCCTTGGTGCCAATCAAGAAGTTCCCCGACCTAGCCGTCTCCACTCGAGAGGAATCACGAGGGTCCCGCCCACATCCAGAGGAGCCCCGTTTCCGCCTCGTAGCTCGAGATGAGGGATCCTTTCCGTGCTTCGTCGGGAAAGAGTTCCCGGCGTTCCCGTCGCATCTCAAGAGGAGGCCCTCTCAACAGGAACGGCGAGAGGAACTCCAGGGTCGTGCCACCATTCCAAGAGTCCCCCAGATGTCTCAGTCCATTCCACAGGAACCTCTTTTCCCTTCACCGGCTCGTCTTTCACGCCGAGGATCGACTCACACCAAGGTGGCACGTGGCACAGCCCTGTGGGAAAGCCTCGTGGGAAAGCCTCGAGGGACAGCCTCGAGGGAAAGCCACAGATCCCTTGATCCACGTGACAGGAAGCGTGACACTACTGCTGCAGCTCGGGAGGAAAGCCCACGTGCATGCCCCCACTCGAGACGAGGCCTGACTCCCCTGTGGAGACTCAGAAGCACCCCAAGATCCATGGCAACTCTGGAGAGGAGACCTCAGGTTCCGGCCCCGACTCCACACAAGGACTGAGGCCCCGGCATGGACGGGAGAGGAATCCCGACAGGTCCCCTAGCAACTCGCATGGGGACTGGCCTTTCCTGAGGCCACCAGAGCGGGTCCCTGAGGTCCCCATCGTAACTCGAGAAGACCTGCCGCAACTCGAGAAAATCCAGGAGGTTCTCCCCTCCAGCTGAGATGAGGCCCATTTCCGCTGAGGCGTCTCGAGGCTGATCACACCTCACCTCTGGAACTTCGAAAGGGTCATTCACACCCTTGGTGCAAATCAAGAAGTTCCCCGACCTAGCCGTCTCCACTCGAGAGGAATCACGAGGGTCCCGCCCACATCCAGAGGAGCCCCGTTTCCGCCTCGTAGCTCGAGATGAGGGATCCTTTCCCTGCTTCGTCGGGAAAGAGTTCCCGGCGTTCCCGTCGCATCTCAAGAGGAGGCCCTCTCAACAGGAACGGCGAGAGGAACTCCAGGGTCGTGCCACCATTCCAAGAGTCCCCCAGATGTCTCAGTCCATTCCAGAGGAACCTCTTTTCCCTTCACCGGCTCGTCTTTCACGCCGAGGATCGACTCACACCAAGGTGGCACGTGGCACAGCCCTGTGGGAAAGCCTCGTGGGAAAGCCTCGAGGGACAGCCTCGAGGGAAAGCCACAGATCCCTTGATCCACGTGACAGGAAGCGTGACACTACTGCTGCAGGTCGGGAGGAAAGCGCACGTGCATGCCCCCACTCGAGACGAGGCCTGACTCCCCTGGGGAGACTCAGAAGCACCCCAAGATCCATGGCAACACTGGAGAGGAATCCTCAGGTTCCGGCCCCGACTCCACACAAGGACTGAGGCCCCGGCATGGACGGGAGAGGAATCCCGAGAGGTCCCCTAGCAACTCGCATGGGGACTGGCCTTTCCTGAGGCCACCAGAGCGGGTCCCTGAGGTCCCCGTCGTAACTCGAGAAGACCTGCCGCAGCTCGAGAAAATCCAGGAGGTTCTCCCCTCCAGGCGAGATGAGGCCCATTTCCGCTGAGGCGTCTCGAGGCTGATCACACCTCACCTCTGGAACTTCGAAAGGGTCCTTCACACCCTTGGTGCAAATCAAGAAGTTCCCCGACCTAGCCGTCTCCACTCGAGAGGAATCACGAGGGTCCCGCCCACATCCAGAGGAGCCCCGTTTCCGCCTCGTAGCTCGAGATGAGGGATCCTTTCCGTGCTTCTTCGGGAAAGAGTTCCCGGCGTTCCCGTCGCATCTCAAGAGGAGGCCCTCTCAACAGGAACGGCGAGAGGAACTCCAGGGTCGTGCCACCATTCCAAGAGTCCCCCAGATGTCTCAGTCCATTCCACGGGAACCTCTTTTCCCTTCACCGGCTCGTCTTTCACGCCGAGGATCGACTCACACCAAGGTGGCACGTGGCACAGCCCTGTGGGAAAGCCTCGTGGGAAAGCCTCGAGGGACAGCCTCGAGGGAAAGCCACAGATCCCTTGATCCACGTGACAGGAAGCGTGACACTACTGCTGCAGCTCGGGAGGAAAGCGCACGTGCATGCCCCCACTCGAGACGAGGCCTGACTCCCCTGGGGAGACTCAGAAGCACCCCAACATCCATGGCAACACTGGAGAGGAATCCTCAGGTTCCGGCCCCGACTCCACACAAGGACTGAGGCCCCGGCATGGACGGGAGAGGAATCCCGAGAGGTCCCCTAGCAACTCGCATGGGGACTGGCCTTTCCAGAGGCCACCAGAGCGGGTCCCTGAGGTCCCCGTCGTAACTCGAGAAGACCTGCCTCAACTCGAGAAAATCCAGGAGGTTCTCCCCTCCAGGCGAGATGAGGCCCATTTCCGCTGAGGCGTCTCGAGGCTGATCACACCTCACCTCTGGAACTTCGAAAGGGTCCTTCACACCCTTGGTGCAAATCAAGAAGTTCCCCGACCTAGCCGTCTCCACTCGAGAGGAATTACGAGGGTCCCGCCCACATCCAGAGGAGCCCCGTTTCTGCCTCGTAGCTCGAGATGAGGGATCCTTTCCCTGCTTCGTCGGGAAAGAGTTCCCGGCGTTCCCGTCGCATCTCAAGAGGAGGACCTCTCAACAGGAACGGTGAGAGGAACTCCAGGGTCGTGCCACCATTCCAAGAATCCCCCAGATGTCTCAGTCCATTCCAGAGGAACCTCTTTTCCTTTACCGGCTCGTCTTTCACGCCGAGGATCGACTCACACCAAGGTGGCACGTGGCACAGCCCTGTGGGAAAGCCTCGTGGGAAAGCCTCGAGGGACAGCCTCGAGGGAAAGCCACAGATCCCTTGATCCACGTGACAGGAAGCGTGACACTACTGCTGCAGCTCGGGAGGAAAGCGCACGTGCATGCCCCCACTCGAGACGAGGCCTGACTCCCCTGGGGAGCCTCAGAAGCACCCCAAGATCCATGGCAACACTGGAGAGCAATCCTCAGGTTCCGACCCCGACTCCACACAAGGACTGAGGCCCCGGCATGGACGGGAGAGGAATCCCGAGAGGTCCCCTAGCAACTCGCATGGGGACTGGCCTTTCCTGAGGCCACCAGAGCGGGTCCCTGAGGTCCCCGTCGTAACTCGAGAAGACCTGCCGCAACTCGAGAAAATCCAGGAGGTTCTCCCCTCCAGGCGAGATGAGGCCCATTTCCGCTGAGGCGTCTCGAGGCTGATCACACCTCACCTCTGGAACTTCGAAAGGCTCCTTCACACCCTTGGTGCAAATCAAGAAGTTCCCCGACCTAGCCGTCTCCACTCGAGAGGAATCACGAGGGTCCCGCCCACATCCAGAGGAGCCCCGTTTCCGCCTCGTAGCTCGAGATGAGGGATCCTTTCAATGCTTCGTCGGGAAAGAGTTCCCGGCGTTCCCGTCGCATCTCAAGAGGAGGCCCTCTCAACAGGAACGGCGAGAGGAACTCCAGGGTCGTGCCACCATTCCAAGAGTCCCCCAGATGTCTCAGTCCATTCCACAGGAACCTCTTTTCCCTTCACCGGCTCGTCTTTCACGCCGAGGATCGACTGACACCAAGGTGGCACGTGGCACAGCCCTGTGGGAAAGCCTCGTGGGAAAGCCTCGAGGGACAGCCTAGAGGGAAAGCCACAGATCCCTTGATCCACGTGACAGGAAGCGTGACACTACTGCTGCAGCTCGGGAGGAAAGCGCACGTGCATGCCCCCACTCAAGACGAGGCCTGACTCCCCTGGGGAAACTCAGAAGCACCCCAAGATCCATGGCAACACTGGAGAGGAATCCTCAGGTTCCGGCCCCGACTCCACACAAGGACTGAGGCCCGGGTATGGACGGGAGAGGAATCCCGAGCGGTCCCCTAGCAACTCGCATGGGGACTGGCCTTTCCTGAGGCCACCAGAGCGGGTCCCTGAGGTCCCCGTGGTAATTCGAGAAGACCTGCCCCAACTGGAGAAAATCCAGGAGGTACTCCCCTCCAGGTGAGATGAGGCCCATTTCCGCTGAGGCGTCTCGAGGCTGATCACACCTCACCTCTGGAACTTCGAAAGGGTCCTTCACACCCTTGGTGCAAATCAAGAAGTTCCCCGACTTAGCCGTCTCCAGTCGAGAGGAATCACGAGGGTCCCGCCCACATCCAGAGGAGCCCCGTTTCCGCCTCGTAGCTCGAGATGAGGGATCCTTTCCCTGCTTCGTCGGGAAAGAGTACCCGGCGTTCCCGTCGCATCTCAAGAGGAGGCCCTCTCAACAGGAACGGCGAGAGGAACTCCAGGGTCGTGCCACCATTCCAAGAGTCCCCCAGATGTCTCAGTCCATTCCAGAGGAACCTCTTTTCCCTTCACCGGCTCGTCTTTCACGCCGAGGATCGACTCACACCAAGGTGGCACGTGGCACAGCCCTGTGGGAAAGCCTCGTGGGAAAGCCTCGAGGGACAGCCTAGAGGGAAAGACACAGATCCCTTGATCCACGTGACAGGAAGCGTGACACTACTGCTGCAGCTCGGGAGGAAAGCGCACGTGCATGCCCCCACTCGAGACGAGGCCTGACTCCCCTGGGGAGACTCAGAAGCACCCCAAGATCCATGGCAACACTGGAGAGGAATCCTCAGGTTCCGGCCCCGACTCCACACAAGGACTGAGGCCCCGGCATGGACGGGAGAGGAATCCCGAGAGGTCCCCTAGCAACTCGCATGGGGACTGGCCTTTCCTGAGGCCACCAGAGCGGGTCCCTGAGGTCCCCGTCGTAACTCGAGAAGACCTGCCGCAGCTCGAGAAAATCCAGGAGGTTCTCCCCTCCAGGCGAGATGAGGCCCATTTCCGCTGAGGCGTCTCGAGGCTGATCACACCTCACCTCTGGAACTTCGAAAGGATCCTTCACACCCTTGGTGCAAATCAAGAAGTTCCCCGACCTAGCCGTCTCCACTCGAGAGGAATAACGAGGGTCCCGCCCACATCCAGAGGAGCCCCGTTTCCGCCTCGTAGCTCGAGATGAGGGATCCTTTCCGTGCTTCTTCGGGAAAGAGTTCCCGGCGTTCCCGTCGCATCTCAAGAGGAGGCCCTCTCAACAGGAACGGCGAGAGGAACTCCAGGGTCGTGCCACCATTCCAAGAGTCCCCCAGATGTCTCAGTGCATTCCAGAGGAACCTCTTTTCCCTTCACCGGCTCGTCTTTCACGCCGAGGATCGACTCACACCAAGGTGGCACGTGGCACAGCCCTGTGGGAAAGCCTCGTGGGAAAGCCTCGAGGGACAGCCTCGAGGGAAAGCCACAGATCCCTTGATCCACGTGACAGGAAGCGTGACACTACTGCTGCAGCTCGGGAGGAAAGCGCACGTGCATGCCCCCACTCGAGACGAGGCCTGACTCCCCTGGGGAGACTCAGAAGCACCCCAAGATCCATGGCAACACTGGAGAGGAATCCTCAGGTTCCGGCCCCGACTCCACACAAGGACTGAGGCCCCGGCATGGACGGGAGAGGAATCCCGAGAGGTCCCCTAGCAACTCGCGTGGGGACTGGCCTTTCCAGAGGCCACCAGAGCGGGTCCCTGAGGTCCCCGTCGTAACTCGAGAAGACCTGCCTCAACTCGAGAAAATCCAGGAGGTTCTCCCCTCCAGGCGAGATGAGGCCCATTTCCGCTGAGGCGTCTCGAGGCTGATCACACCTCACCTCTGGAACTTCGAAAGGGTCCTTCACACCCTTGGTGCAAATCAAGAAGTTCCCCGACCTAGCCGTCTCCACTCGAGAGGAATTACGAGGGTCCCGCCCACATCCAGAGGAGCCCCGTTTCCGCCTCGTAGCTCGAGATGAGGGATCCTTTCCCTGCTTCGTCGGGAAAGAGTTCCCGGCGTTCCCGTCGCATCTCAAGAGGAGGACCTCTCAACAGGAACGGTGAGAGGAACTCCAGGGTCGTGCCACCATTCCAAGAATCCCCCAGATGTCTCAGTCCATTCCAGAGGAACCTCTTTTCCTTTACCGGCTCGTCTTTCACGCCGAGGATCGACTCACACCAAGGTGGCACGTGGCACAGCCCTGTGGGAAAGCCTCGTGGGAAAGCCTCGAGGGACAGCCTCGGGGGAAAGCCACAGATCCCTTGATCCACGTGACAGGAAGCGTGACACTACTGCTGCAGCTCGGGAGGAAAGCGCACGTGCATGCCCCCACTCGAGACGAGGCCTGACTCCCCTGGGGAGCCTCAGAAGCACCCCAAGATCCATGGCAACACTGGAGAGCAATACTCAGGTTCCGGCCCCGACTCCACACAAGGACTGAGGCCCCGGCATGGACGGGAGAGGAATCCCGAGAGGTCCCCTAGCAACTCGCATGGGGACTGGCCTTTCCTGAGGCCACCAGAGCGGGTCCCTGAGGTCCCCGTCGTAACTCGAGAAGACCTGCCGCAACTCGAGAAAATCCAGGAGGTTCTCCCCTCCAGGCGAGATGAGGCCCATTTCCGCTGAGGCGTCTCGAGGCTGATCACACCTCACCTCTGGAACTTCGAAAGGCTCCTTCACACCCTTGGTGCAAATCAAGAAGTTCCCCGACCTAGCCGTCTCCACTCGAGAGGAATCACGAGGGTCCCGCCCACATCCAGAGGAGCCCCGTTTCCGCCTCGTAGCTCGAGATGAGGGATCCTTTCAATGCTTCGTCGGGAAAGAGTTCCCGGCGTTCCCGTCGCATCTCAAGAGGAGGCCCTCTCAACAGGAACGGCGAGAGGAACTCCAGGGTCGTGCCACCATTCCAAGAGTCCCCCAGATGTCTCAGTCCATTCCACAGGAACCTCTTTTCCCTTCACCGGCTCGTCTTTCACGCCAAGGATCGACTGACACCAAGGTGGCACGTGGCACAGCCCTGTGGGAAAGCCTCGTGGGAAAGCCTCGAGGGACAGCCTCGAGGGAAAGCCACAGATCCCTTGATCCACGTGACAGGAAGCGTGACACTACTGCTGCAGCTCGGGAGGAAAGCGCACGTGCATGCCCCCACTCAAGACGAGGCCTGACTCCCCTGGGGAAACTCAGAAGCACCCCAAGATCCATGGCAACACTGGAGAGGAATCCTCAGGTTCCGGCCCCGAATCCACACAAGGACTGAGGCCCCGGTATGGACGGGAGAGGAATCCCGAGCGGTCCCCTAGCAACTCGCATGGGGACTGGCCTTTCCTGAGGCCACCAGAGCGGGTCCCTGAGGTCCCCGTGGTAATTCGAGAAGACCTGCCCCAACTGGAGAAAATCCAGGAGGTACTCCCCTCCAGGTGAGATGAGGCCCATTTCCGCTGAGGCGTCTCGAGGCTGATCACACCTCACCTCTGGAACTTCGAAAGGGTCCTTCACACCCTTGGTGCAAATCAAGAAGTTCCCCGACTTAGCCGTCTCCAGTCGAGAGGAATCACGAGGGTCCCGCCCACATCCAGAGGAGCCCCGTTTCCGCCTCGTAGCTCGAGATGAGGGATCCTTTCCCTGCTTCGTCGGGAAAGAGTTCCCGGCATTCCCGTCGCATCTCAAGAGGAGGCCCTCTCAACAGGAATGGCGAGAGGAACTCCAGGGTCGTGCCACCTTTCCAAGAGTCCCCGAGAGGTCTCACTCCATTCCAGAGGAACCTCTTTTCCCTTCACCGGCTCGTCTTTCACGCCGAGGATCGACTCACACCAAGGTGGCACGTGGCACAGCCCTGTGGGAGAGCCTCGTGGGAAAGCCTCGAGGGACAGCCTCGAGGGAAAGCCACAGATCCCTTGATCCACGTGACAGGAAGCGTGACACTACTGCTGCAGCTCGGGAGGAAAGCGCACGTGCATGCCCCCACTCGGGACGAGGCCTGACTCCCCTGGGGAGACTCAGAAGCACCCCAAGATCCATGGCAACACTGAAGAGGAATCCTCAGGTTCCGGCCCCGACTCCACACAAGGACTGAGGCCCCGGCATGGACGGGAGAGGAATCCCGACAGGTCCCCTAGCAACTCGCATGGGGACTGGCCTTTCCTGAGGCCACCAGAGCGGGTCCCTGAGGTCCCCGTCGTAACTCGAGAAGACCTGCCGCAGCTCGAGAAAATCCAGGAGGTTCTCCCCTCCAGGCGAGATGAGGCCCATTTCCGCTGAGGCGTCTCGAGGCTGATCACACCTCACCTCTGGAACTTCGAAAGGGTCCTTCACACCCTTGGTGCAAATCAAGAAGTTCCCCGACCTAGCCGTCTCCACTCGAGAGGAATCACGAGGGTCCCGCCCACATCCAGAGGAGCCCCGTTTCCGCCTCGTAGCTCGAGATGAGGGATCCTTTCCCTGCTTCGTCGGGAAAGAGTTCCCGGCGTTCCCGTCGCATCTCAAGAGGAGGCCCTCTCAACAGGAACGGCGAGAGGAACTCCAGGGTCGTGCCACCATTCCAAGAGTCCCCCAGATGTCTCAGTCCATTCCACAGGAACCTCTTCTCCCTTCACCGGCTCGTCTTTCACGCCGAGGATCGACTCACACCAAGGTGGCACGTGGCACAGCCCTGTGGGAAAGCCTCGTGGGAAAGCCTCGAGGGACAGCCTCGAGGGAAAGCCACAGATCCCTTGATCCACGTGACAGGAAGCGTGACACTACTGCTGCAGCTCGGGAGGAAAGCGCACGTGCATGCCCCCACTCGAGACGAGGCCTGACTCCCCTGGGGAGCCTCAGAAGCACCCTAAGATCCATGGCAACACTGGAGAGGAATCCTCAGGTTCCGGCCCCGACTCCACACAAATACTGAGGCCCCGGCATGGACGGGAGAGGAATCCCGAGAGGTCCCCTAGCAACTCGCATGGGGACTGGCCTTTCCTGATGCCACCAGAGCGGGTCCCTGAGGTAACCGTCGTAACTCGAGAAGACCTGCCGCAGCTCGAGAAAATCCAGGAGGTTCTCCCCTCCAGGCGAGATGAGGCCCATTTCCGCTGAGGCGTCTCGAGGCTGATCACACCTCACCTCTGGAACTTCGAAAGGGTCCTTCACACCCTTGGTGCAAATCAAGAAGTTCCCCGACCTAGCCGTCTCCACTCGAGAGGAATCACGAGGGTCCCGCCCACATCCAGAGGAGCCCCGTTTCCGCCTCGTAGCTCGAGATGAGGGATCCTTTCCCTGCTTCGTCGGGAAAGAGTTCCCGGCGTTCCCGTCGCATCTCAAGAGGAGGCCCTCTCAACAGGAACGGCGAGAGGAACTCCAGGGTCGTGCCACCATTCCAAGAGTCCCCCAGATGTCTCAGTGCATTCCAGAGGAACCTCTTTTCCCTTCACCGGCTCGTCTTTCACGCCGAGGATCGACTCACACCAAGGTGGCACGTGGCACAGCCCTGTGGGAAAGCCTCGTGGGAAAGCCTCGAGGGACAGCCTCGAGGGAAAGCCACAGATCCCTTGATCCACGTGACAGGAAGCGTGACACTACTGCTGCAGCTCGGGAGGAAAGCGCACGTGCATGCCCCCA
Source organism: Budorcas taxicolor (assembly GCF_023091745.1). Classification (NCBI taxonomy): domain Eukaryota; kingdom Metazoa; phylum Chordata; class Mammalia; order Artiodactyla; family Bovidae; genus Budorcas; species Budorcas taxicolor. The sequence continues at coordinate 142,467 of NW_026291787.1, forward strand.
CTCGAGACGAGGCCTGACTCCCCTGGGGAGACTCAGAAGCACCCCAAGATCCATGGCAACACTGGAGAGGAATCCTCAGGTTCCGGCCCCGACTCCACACAAGGACTGAGGCCCCGGCATGGACGGGAGAGGAATCCCGAGAGGTCCCCTAGCAACTCGCATGGGGACTGGCCTTTCCTGAGGCCACAAGAGCGGGTCCCTGAGGTCCCCGTCGTAACTCGAGAAGACCTGCCGCAGCTCGAGAAAATCCAGGAGGTTCTCCCCTCCAGGCGAGATGAGGCCCATTTCCGCTGAGGCGTCTCGAGGCTGATCACACCTCACCTCTGGAACTTCGAAAGGGTCCTTCACACCCTTGGTGCAAATCAAGAAGTTCCCCGACCTAGCCGTCTCCACTCGAGAGGAATCACGAGGGTCCCGCCCACATGCAGAGGAGCCCCGTTTCCGCCTCGTAGCTCGAGATGAGGGATCCTTTCCGTGCTTCGTCGGGAAAGAGTTCCCGGCGTTCCCGTCGCATCTCAAGAGGAGGCCCTCTCAACAGGAACGGCGAGAGGAACTCCAGGGTCGTGCCACCATTCCAAGAGTCCCCCAGATGTCTCAGTGCATTCCAGAGGAACCTCTTTTCCCTTCACCGGCTCGTCTTTCACGCCGAGGATCGACTGACACCAAGGTGGCACGTGGCACAGCCCTGTGGGAAAGCCTCGTGGGAAAGCCTCGAGGGACAGCCTCGAGGGAAAGCCACAGATCCCTTGATCCACGTGACAGGAAGCGTGACACTAGTGCTGCAGCTCGGGAGGAAAGCGCACGTGCATGCCCCCACTCGAGACGAGGCCTGACTCCCCTGGGGAGCCTCAGAAGCACCCCAAGATCCATGGCAACACTGGAGAGCAATCCTCAGGTTCCGGCCCCGACTCCACACAAGGACTGAGGCCCCGGCATGGACGGGAGAGGAATCCCGAGAGGTCCCCTAGCAACTCGCATGGGGACTGGCCTTTCCTGAGGCCACCAGAGCGGGTCCCTGAGGTCCCCGTCGTAACTCGAGAAGACCTGCCGCAACTCGAGAAAATCCAGGAGGTTCTCCCCTCCAGGCGAGATGAGGCCCATTTCCGCTGAGGCGTCTCGAGGCTGATCACACCTCACCTCTGGAACTTCGAAAGGCTCCTTCACACCCTTGGTGCAAATCAAGAAGTTCCCCGACCTAGCCGTCTCCACTCGAGAGGAATCACGAGGGTCCCGCCCACATCCAGAGGAGCCCCGTTTCCGCCTCGTAGCTCGAGATGAGGGATCCTTTCAATGCTTCGTCGGGAAAGAGTTCCCGGCGTTCCCGTCGCATCTCAAGAGGAGGCCCTCTCAACAGGAACGGCGAGAGGAACTCCAGGGTCGTGCCACCATTCCAAGAGTCCCCCAGATGTCTCAGTCCATTCCACAGGAACCTCTTTTCCCTTCACCGGCTCGTCTTTCACGCCGAGGATCGACTCACACCAAGGTGGCACGTGGCACAGCCCTTTGGGAAAGCCTCGTGGGAAAGCCTCGAGGGACAGCCTCGAGGGAAAGCCACAGATCCCTTGATCCACATGACAGGAAGCGTGACACTACTGCTGCAGCTCGGGAGGAAAGCGCACGTGCATGCCCCCACACGAGACGAGGCCTGACTCCCCTGGGGAGACTCAGAAGCACCCCAAGATCCATGGCAACACTGGAGAGGAATCCTCAGGTTCCGGCCCCGACTCCACACAAGGACTGAGGCCCCGGCATGGACGGGAGAGGAATCCCGAGAGGTCCCCTAGCAACTCGCATGGGGACTGGCCTTTCCTGAGGCCACCAGAGCGGGTCCCTGAGGTCCCCGTCGTAACTCGAGAAGACCTGCCGCAGCTCGAGAAAATCCAGGAGGTTCTCCCCTCCAGGCGAGATGAGGCCCATTTCCGCTGAGGCGTCTGGAGGCTGATCACACCTCACCTCTGGAACTTCGAAAGGGTCCTTCACACCCTTGGTGCAAATCAAGAAGTTCCCCCACCTAGCCGTCTCCACTCGAGAGGAATCACGAGGGTCCCGCCCACATCCAGAGGAGCCCCGTTTCCGCCTCGTAGCTCGAGATGAGGGATCCTTTCCCTGCTTCGTCGGGAAAGAGTTCCCGGCGTTCCCGTCGCATCTCAAGAGGAGGCCCTCTCAACAGGAACGGCGAGAGGAACTCCAGGGTCGTGCCACCATTCCAAGAGTCCCCCAGATGTCTCAGTGCATTCCAGAGGAACCTCTTTTCCCTTCACCGGCTCGTCTTTCACGCCGAGGATGGACTCACACCAAGGTGGCACGTGGCACAGCCCTGAGGGAAAGCCTCGTGGGAAAGCCTCGAGGGACAGCCTCGAGGGAAAGCCACAGATCCCTTGATCCACGTGACAGGAAGCGTGACACTAGTGCTGCAGCTCGGGAGGAAAGCGCACGTGCATGCCCCCACTCGAGACGAGGCCTGACTCCCCTGGGGAGACTCAGAAGCACCCCAAGATCCATGGCAACACTGGAGAGGAATCCTCAGGTTCCGGCCCCGACTCCACACAAGGACTGAGGCCCCGGCATGGATGGGAGAGGAATCCCGAGAGGTCCCCTAGCAACTCGCATGGGGACTGGCCTTTCCTGAGGCCACCAGAGCGGGTCCCTGAGGTCCCCGTCGTAACTCGAGAAGACCTGCCGCAGCTCGAGAAAATCCAGGAGGTTCTCCCCTCCAGGCGAGATGAGGCCCATTTCCGCTGAGGCGTCTCGAGGCTGATCACACCTCACCTCTGGAACTTCGAAAGGGTCCTTCACACCCTTGGTGCAAATCAAGAAGTTCCCCGACCTAGCCGTCTCCACTCGAGAGGAATCACGAGGGTCCCGCCCACATCCAGAGGAGCCCCGTTTCCGCCTCGTAGCTCGAGATGAGGGATCCTTTCCCTGCTTCGTCGGGAAAGAGTTCCCGGCGTTCCCGTCGCATCTCAAGAGGAGGCCCTCTCAACAGGAACGGCGAGAGGAACTCCAGGGTCGTGCCACCATTCCAAGAGTCCCCCAGATGTCTCAGTCCATTCCAGAGGAACCTCTTTTCCCTTCACCGGCTCGTCTTTCACGCCGAGGATCGACTCACACCAAGGTGGCACGTGGCACAGCCCTGTGGGAAAGCCTCGTGGGAAAGCCTCGAGGGACAGCCTCGAGGGAAAGCCACAGATCCCTTGATCCACGTGACAGGAAGCGTGACACTACTGCTGCAGCTCGGGAGGAAAGCGCACGTGCACGCCCCCACTCGAGACGAGGCCTGACTCCCCTGGGGAGACTCAGAAGCACCCCAAGATCCATGGCAACACTGGAGAGCAATCCTCAGGTTCCGGCCCCGACTCCACACAAGGACTGAGGCCCCGGCATGGACGGGAGAGGAATCCCGAGAGGTCCCCTAGCAACTCGCATGGGGACTGGCCTTTCCTGAGGCCACCAGAGCGGGTCCCTGAGTTCCCCGTCGTAACTCGAGAAGACCTGCCGCAGCTCGAGAAAATCCAGGAGGTTCTCCCCTCCAGGCGAGATGAGGCCCATTTCCGCTGAGGCGTCTCGAGGCTGATCACACCTCACCTCTGGAACTTCGAAAGGGTCCTTCACACCCTTGGTGCAAATCAAGAAGTTCCCCGACCTAGCCGTCTCCACTCGAGAGGAATCACGAGGGTCCCGCCCACATCCAGAGGAGCCCCGTTTCCGCCTCGTAGCTCGAGATGAGGGATCCTTTCAATGCTTCGTCGGGAAAGAGTTCCCGGCGTTCCCGTCGCATCTGAAGAGGAGGCCTTCTCAACAGGAACGGCGAGAGGAACTCCAGGGTCGTGCCACCATTCCAAGAGTCCCCCAGATGTCTCAGTCCATTCCACAGGAACCTCTTCTCCCTTCACCGGCTCGTCTTTCACGCCGAGGATCGACTCACACCAAGGTGGCACGTGGCACAGCCCTGTGGGAAAGCCTCGTGGGAAAGCCTCGAGGGTCAGCCTCGAGGGAAAGCCACAGATCCCTTGATCCACGTGACAGGAAGCGTGACACTACTGCTGCAGCTCGGGAGGAAAGCGCACGTGCATGCCCCCACTCGAGACGAGGCCTGACTCCCCTGGGGAGCCTCAGAAGCACCCCAAGATCCATGGCAACACTGGAGAGGAATCCTCAGGTTCCGGCCCCGACTCCACACAAGGACTGAGGCCCCGGCATGGACGGGAGAGGAATCCCGAGAGGTCCCCTAGCAACTCGCATGGGGACTGGCCTTTCCTGATGCCACCAGAGCGGGTCCCTGAGGTAACCGTCGTAACTCGAGAAGACCTGCCGCAGCTCGAGAAAATCCAGGAGGTTCTCCCCTCCAGGCGAGATGAGGCCCATTTCCGCTGAGGCGTCTCGAGGCTGATCACACCTCACCTCTGGAACTTCGAAAGGGTCCTTCACACCCTTGGTGCAAATCAAGAAGTTCCCCGACCTAGCCGTCTCCACTCGAGAGGAATCACGAGGGTCCCGCCCACATCCAGAGGAGCCCCGTTTCCGCCTCGTAGCTCGAGATGAGGGATCCTTTCCGTGCTTCGTCGGGAAAGAGTTCCCGGCGTTCCCGTCGCATCTCAAGAGGAGGCCCTCTCAACAGGAACGGCGAGAGGAACTCCAGGGTCGTGCCACCATTCCAAGAGTCCCCCAGATGTCTCAGTCCATTCCAGAGGAACCTCTTTTCCCTTCACCGGCTCGTCTTTCACGCCGAGGATCGACTCACACCAAGGTGGCACGTGGCACAGCCCTGTGGGAAAGCCTCGTGGGAAAGCCTCGAGGGACAGCCTCGAGGGAAAGCCACAGATCCCTTGATCCACGTGACAGGAAGCGTGACACTACTGCTGCAGCTCGGGAGGAAAGCGCACGTGCACGCCCCCAATCGAGACGAGGCCTGACTCCCCTGGGGAGACTCAGAAGCACCCCAAAATCCATGGCAACACTGGAGAGCAATCCTCAGGTTCCGGCCCCGACTCCACACAAGGACTGAGGCCCCGGCATGGACGGGAGAGGAATCCCGAGAGGTCCCCTAGCAACTCGCATGGGGACTGGCCTTTCCTGAGGCCACCAGAGCGGGTCCCTGAGTTCCCCGTCGTAACTCGAGAAGACCTGCCGCAGCTCGAGAAAATCCAGGAGGTTCTCCCCTCCAGGCGAGATGAGGCCCATTTCCGCTGAGGCGTCTCGAGGCTGATCACACCTCACCTCTGGAACTTCGAAAGGGTCCTTCACACCCTTGGTGCAAATCAAGAAGTTCCCCGACCTAGCCGTCTCCACTCGAGAGGAATCACGAGGGTCCCGCCCACATCCAGAGGAGCCCCGTTTCCGCCTCGTAGCTCGAGATGAGGGATCCTTTCCGTGCTTCGTCGGGAAAGAGTTCCCGGCGTTCCCGTCGCATCTCAAGAGGAGGCCCTCTCAACAGGAACGGCGAGAGGAACTCCAGGGTCGTGCCACCATTCCAAGAGTCCCCCAGATGTCTCAGTCCATTCCAGAGGAACCTCTTTTCCCTTCACCGGCTCGTCTTTCACGCCGAGGATCGACTCACACCAAGGTGGCACGTGGCACAGCCCTGTGGGAAAGCCTCGTGGGAAAGCCTCGAGGGACAGCCTCGAGGGAAAGCCACAGATCCCTTGATCCACGTGACAGGAAGCGTGACACTACTGCTGCAGCTCGGGAGGAAAGCGCACGTGCACACCCCCACTCGAGACGAGGCCTGACTCCCCTGGGGAGACTCAGAAGCACCCCAAGATCCATGGCAACACTGGAGAGCAATCCTCAGGTTCCGGCCCCGACTCCACACAAGGACTGAGGCCCCGGCATGGACGGGAGAGGAATCCCGAGAGGTCCCCTAGCAACTCGCATGGGGACTGGCCTTTCCTGAGGCCACCAGAGCGGGTCTCTGAGTTCCCCGTCGTAACTCGAGAAGACCTGCCGCAGCTCGAGAAAATCCAGGAGGTTCTCCCCTCCAGGCGAGATGAGGCCCATTTCCGCTGAGGCGTCTCGAGGCTGATCACACCTCACCTCTGGAACTTCGAAAGGGTCCTTCACACCCTTGGTGCAAATCAAGAAGTTCCCCGACCTAGCCGTCTCCACTCGAGAGGAATCACGAGGGTCCCGCCCACATCCAGAGGAGCCCCGTTTCCGCCTCGTAGCTCGAGATGAGGGATCCTTTCAATGCTTCGTCGGGAAAGAGTTCCCGGCGTTCCCGTCGCATCTCAAGAGGAGGCCTTCTCAACAGGAACGGCGAGAGGAACTCCAGGGTCGTGCCACCATTCCAAGAGTCCCCCAGATGTCTCAGTCCATTCCACAGGAACCTCTTCTCCCTTCACCGGCTCGTCTTTCACGCCGAGGATCGACTCACACCAAGGTGGCACGTGGCACAGCCCTGTGGGAAAGCCTCGTGGGAAAGCCTCGAGGGTCAGCCTCGAGGGAAAGCCACAGATCCCTTGATCCACGTGACAGGAAGCGTGACACTACTGCTGCAGCTCGGGAGGAAAGCGCACGTGCATGCCCCCACTCGAGACGAGGCCTGACTCCCCTGGGGAGCCTCAGAAGCACCCCAAGATCCATGGCAACACTGGAGAGGAATCCTCAGGTTCCGGCCCCGACTCCACACAAGGACTGAGGCCCCGGCATGGACGGGAGAGGAATCCCGAGAGGTCCCCTAGCAACTCGCATGGGGACTGGCCTTTCCTGATGCCACTAGAGCGGGTCCCTGAGGTAACCGTCGTAACTCGAGAAGACCTGCCGCAGCTCGAGAAAATCCAGGAGGTTCTCCCCTCCAGGCGAGATGAGGCCCATTTCCGCTGAGGCGTCTCGAGGCTGATCACACCTCACCTCTGGAACTTCGAAAGGGTCCTTCACACCCTTGGTGCAAATCAAGAAGTTCCCCGACCTAGCCGTCTCCACTCGAGAGGAATCACGAGGGTCCCGCCCACATCCAGAGGAGCCCCGTTTCCGCCTCGTAGCTCGAGATGAGGGATCCTTTCCGTGCTTCGTCGGGAAAGAGTTCCCGGCGTTCCCGTCGCATCTCAAGAGGAGGCCCTCTCAACAGGAACGGCGAGAGGAACTCCAGGGTCGTGCCACCATTCCAAGAGTCCCCCAGATGTCTCAGTCCATTCCAGAGGAACCTCGTTTCCCTTCACCGGCTCGTCTTTCACGCCGAGGATCGACTCACACCAAGGTGGCACGTGGCACAGCCCTGTGGGAAAGCCTCGTGGGAAAGCCTCGAGGGACAGCCTCGAGGGAAAGCCACAGATCCCTTGATCCACGTGACAGGAAGCGTGACACTACTGCTGCAGCTCGGGAGGAAAGCGCACGTGCACACCCCCACTCGAGACGAGGCCTGACTCCCCTGGGGAGACTCAGAAGCACCCCAAGATCCATGGCAACACTGGAGAGCAATCCTCAGGTTCCGGCCCCGACTCCACACAAGGACTGAGGCCCCGGCATGGACGGGAGAGGAATCCCGAGAGGTCCCCTAGCAACTCGCATGGGGACTGGCCTTTCCTGAGGCCACCAGAGCGGGTCTCTGAGTTCCCCGTCGTAACTCGAGAAGACCTGCCGCAGCTCGAGAAAATCCAGGAGGTTCTCCCCTCCAGGCGAGATGAGGCCCATTTCCGCTGAGGCGTCTCGAGGCTGATCACACCTCACCTCTGGAACTTCGAAAGGGTCCTTCACACCCTTGGTGCAAATCAAGAAGTTCCCCGACCTAGCCGTCTCCACTCGAGAGGAATCACGAGGGTCCCGCCCACATCCAGAGGAGCCCCGTTTCCGCCTCGTAGCTCGAGATGAGGGATCCTTTCAATGCTTCGTCGGGAAAGAGTTCCCGGCGTTCCCGTCGCATCTCAAGAGGAGGCCTTCTCAACAGGAACGGCGAGAGGAACTCCAGGGTCGTGCCACCATTCCAAGAGTCCCCCAGATGTCTCAGTCCATTCCACAGGAACCTCTTCTCCCTTCACCGGCTCGTCTTTCACGCCGAGGATCGACTCACACCAAGGTGGCACGTGGCACAGCCCTGTGGGAAAGCCTCGTGGGAAAGCCTCGAGGGTCAGCCTCGAGGGAAAGCCACAGATCCCTTGATCCACGTGACAGGAAGCGTGACACTACTGCTGCAGCTCGGGAGGAAAGCGCACGTGCATGCCCCCACTCGAGACGAGGCCTGACTCCCCTGGGGAGCCTCAGAAGCACCCCAAGATCCATGGCAACACTGGAGAGGAATCCTCAGGTTCCGGCCCCGACTCCACACAAGGACTGAGGCCCCGGCATGGACGGGAGAGGAATCCCGAGAGGTCCCCTAGCAACTCGCATGGGGACTGGCCTTTCCTGATGCCACTAGAGCGGGTCCCTGAGGTAACCGTCGTAACTCGAGAAGACCTGCCGCAGCTCGAGAAAATCCAGGAGGTTCTCCCCTCCAGGCGAGATGAGGCCCATTTCCGCTGAGGCGTCTCGAGGCTGATCACACCTCACCTCTGGAACTTCGAAAGGGTCCTTCACACCCTTGGTGCAAATCAAGAAGTTCCCCGACCTAGCCGTCTCCACTCGAGAGGAATCACGAGGGTCCCGCCCACATCCAGAGGAGCCCCGTTTCCGCCTCGTAGCTCGAGATGAGGGATCCTTTCCGTGCTTCGTCGGGAAAGAGTTCCCGGCGTTCCCGTCGCATCTCAAGAGGAGGCCCTCTCAACAGGAACGGCGAGAGGAACTCCAGGGTCGTGCCACCATTCCAAGAGTCCCCCAGATGTCTCAGTCCATTCCAGAGGAACCTCGTTTCCCTTCACCGGCTCGTCTTTCACGCCGAGGATCGACTCACACCAAGGTGGCACGTGGCACAGCCCTGTGGGAAAGCCTCGTGGGAAAGCCTCGAGGGACAGCCTCGAGGGAAAGCCACAGATCCCTTGATCCACGTGACAGGAAGCGTGACACTACTGCTGCAGCTCGGGAGGAAAGCGCACGTGCACACCCCCACTCGAGACGAGGCCTGACTCCCCTGGGGAGACTCAGAAGCACCCCAAGATCCATGGCAACACTGGAGAGCAATCCTCAGGTTCCGGCCCCGACTCCACACAAGGACTGAGGCCCCGGCATGGACGGGAGAGGAATCCCGAGAGGTCCCCTAGCAACTCGCATGGGGACTGGCCTTTCCTGAGGCCACCAGAGCGGGTCTCTGAGTTCCCCGTCGTAACTCGAGAAGACCTGCCGCAGCTCGAGAAAATCCAGGAGGTTCTCCCCTCCAGGCGAGATGAGGCCCATTTCCGCTGAGGCGTCTCGAGGCTGATCACACCTCACCTCTGGAACTTCGAAAGGGTCCTTCACACCCTTGGTGCAAATCAAGAAGTTCCCCGACCTAGCCGTCTCCACTCGAGAGGAATCACGAGGGTCCCGCCCACATCCAGAGGAGCCCCGTTTCCGCCTCGTAGCTCGAGATGAGGGATCCTTTCAATGCTTCGTCGGGAAAGAGTTCCCGGCGTTCCCGTCGCATCTCAAGAGGAGGCCTTCTCAACAGGAACGGCGAGAGGAACTCCAGGGTCGTGCCACCATTCCAAGAGTCTCCCAGATGTCTCAGTCCATTCCACAGGAACCTCTTCTCCCTTCACCGGCTCGTCTTTCACGCCGAGGATCGACTCACACCAAGGTGGCACGTGGCACAGCCCTGTGGGAAAGCCTCGTGGGAAAGCCTCGAGGGTCAGCCTCGAGGGAAAGCCACAGATCCCTTGATCCACGTGACAGGAAGCGTGACACTACTGCTGCAGCTCGGGAGGAAAGCGCACGTGCATGCCCCCACTCGAGACGAGGCCTGACTCCCCTGGGGAGCCTCAGAAGCACCCCAAGATCCATGGCAACACTGGAGAGGAATCCTCAGGTTCCGGCCCCGACTCCACACAAGGACTGAGGCCCCGGCATGGACGGGAGAGGAATCCCGAGAGGTCCCCTAGCAACTCGCATGGGGACTGGCCTTTCCTGATGCCACTAGAGCGGGTCCCTGAGGTAACCGTCGTAACTCGAGAAGACCTGCCGCAGCTCGAGAAAATCCAGGAGGTTCTCCCCTCCAGGCGAGATGAGGCCCATTTCCGCTGAGGCGTCTCGAGGCTGATCACACCTCACCTCTGGAACTTCGAAAGGGTCCTTCACACCCTTGGTGCAAATCAAGAAGTTCCCCGACCTAGCCGTCTCCACTCGAGAGGAATCACGAGGGTCCCGCCCACATCCAGAGGAGCCCCGTTTCCGCCTCGTAGCTCGAGATGAGGGATCCTTTCCGTGCTTCGTCGGGAAAGAGTTCCCGGCGTTCCCGTCGCATCTCAAGAGGAGGCCCTCTCAACAGGAACGGCGAGAGGAACTCCAGGGTCGTGCCACCATTCCAAGAGTCCCCCAGATGTCTCAGTGCATTCCAGAGGAACCTCTTTTCCCTTCACCGGCTCGTCTTTCACGCCGAGGATCGACTCACACCAAGGTGGCACGTGGCACAGCCCTGTGGGAAAGCCTCGTGGGAAAGCCTCGAGGGACAGCCTCGAGGGAAAGCCACAGATCCCTTGATCCACGTGACAGGAAGCGTGACACTACTGCTGCAGCTCGGGAGGAAAGCGCACGTGCATGCCCCCACTCGAGACGAGGCCTGACTCCCCTGGGGAGCCTCAGAAGCACCCCAAGATCCATGGCAACACTGGAGAGCAATCCTCAGGTTCCGGCCCCGACTCCACACAAGGACTGAGGCCCCGGCATGGACGGGAGAGGAATCCCGAGAGGTCCCCTAGCAACTCGCATGGGGACTCGCCTTTCCTGAGGCCACCAGAGCGGGTCCCTGAGGTCCCCGTCGTAACTCGAGAAGACCTGCCGCAGCTCGAGAAAATCCAGGAGGTTCTCCCCTCCAGGCGAGATGAGGCCCATTTCCGCTGAGGCGTCTCGAGGCTGATCACACCTCACCTCTGGAACTTCGAAAGGGTCCTTCACACCCTTGGTGCAAATCAAGAAGTTCCCCGACCTAGCCGTCTCCACTCGAGAGGAATCACGAGGGTCCCGCCCACATCCAGAGGAGACCCGTTTCCGCCTCGTAGCTCTAGATGAGGGATCCTTTCCCTGCTTCGTCGGGAAAGAGTTCCCGGCGTTCCCGTCGCATCTCAAGAGGAGGCCCTCTCAACAGGAACGGCGAGAGGAACTCCAGGGTCGTGCCACCATTCCAAGAGTCCCCCGATGTCTCAGTCCATTCCACAGGAACCTCTTTTCCCTTCACCGGCTCGTCTTTCACGCCGAGGATCGACTCACACCAAGGTGGCACGTGGCACAGCCCTTTGGGAAAGCCTCGTGGGAAAGCCTCGAGGGACAGCCTCGAGGGAAAGCCACAGATCCCTTGATCCACGTGACAGGAAGCGTGACACTACTGCTGCAGCTCGGGAGGAAAGCGCACGTGCATGCCCCCACTCGAGACGAGGCCTGACTCCCCTGGGGAGACTCAGAATCACCACAAGATCCATGGCAACACTGGAGAGGAATCCTCAGGTTCCGGCCCCGACTCCACACAAGGACTGAGGCCCCGGCATGCACGGGAGAGGAATCCCGAGAGGTCCCCTAGCAACTCGCATGGGGACTGGCCTTTCCTGAGGCCACCAGAGCGGGTCCCTGAGGTCCCCGTCGTAACTCGAGAAGACCTGCCGCAGCTCGAGAAAATCCAGGAGGTTCTCCCCTCCAGGCGAGATGAGGCCCATTTCCGCTGAGGCGTCTTGAGGCTGATCACACCTCACCTCTGGAACTTCGAAAGGGTCCTTCACACCCTTGGTGCAAATCAAGAAGTTCCCCGACCTAGCCGTCTCCACTCGAGAGGAATCACGAGGGTCCCGCCCACATCCAGAGGAGCCCCGTTTCCGCCTCGTAGCTCGAGATGAGGGATCCTTTCCGTGCTTCGTCGGGAAAGAGTTCCCGGCGTTCCTGTCGCATCTCAAGGGGAGGCCCTCTCAACAGGAACGGCGAGAGGAACTCCAGGGTCGTGCCACCATTCCAAGAGTCCCCCAGATGTCTCAGTGCATTCCAGAGGAACCTCTTTTCCCTTCACCGGCTCGTCTTTCACGCCGAGGATCGACTCACACCAAGGTGGCACGTGGCACAGCCCTTTGGGAAAGCCTCGTGGGAAAGCCTCGAGGGACAGCCTCGAGGGAAAGCCACAGATCCCTTGATCCACGTGACAGGAAGCGTGACACTACTGCTGCAGCTCGGGAGGAAAGCGCACGTGCATGCCCCCACTCGAGACGAAGCCTGACTCCCCTGGGGAGACTCAGAAGCACCCCAAGATCCATGGCAACACTGGAGAGGAATCCTCAGGTTCCGGCCCCGACTCCACACAAGGACTGAGGCCCCGGCATGGACGGGAGAGGAATCCCGAGAGGTCCCCTAGCAACTCGCATGGGGACTGGCCTTTCCTGAGGCCACCAGAGCGGGTCCCTGAGGTCCCCGTCGTAACTCGAGAAGACCTGCCGCAGCTCGAGAAAATCCAGGAGGTTCTCCCCTCCAGGCGAGATGAGGCCCATTTCCGCTGAGGCGTCTTGAGGCTGATCACACCTCACCTCTGGAACTTCGAAAGGGTCCTTCACACCCTTGGTGCAAATCAAGAAGTTCCCCGACCTAGCCGTCTCCACTCGAGAGGAATCACGAGGGTCCCGCCCACATCCAGAGGAGCCCCGTTTCCGCCTCGTAGCTCGAGATGAGGGATCCTTTCCGTGCTTCGTCGGGAAAGAGTTCCCGGCGTTCCTGTCGCATCTCAAGAGGAGGCCCTCTCAACAGGAACGGCGAGAGGAACTCCAGGGTCGTGCCACCATTCCAAGAGTCCCCCAGATGTCTCAGTGCATTCCAGAGGAACCTCTTTTCCCTTCACCGGCTCGTCTTTCACGCCGAGGATCGACTGACACCAAGGTGGCACGTGACACAGCCCTGTGGGAAAGCCTCGTGGGAAAGCCTCGAGGGACAGCCTCGAGGGAAAGCCACAGATCCCTTGATCCACGTGACAGGAAGCGTGACACTACTGCTGCAGCTCGGAGGAAAGCGCACGTGCATGCCCCCACTCGAGACGAGGCCTGACTCCCCTGGGGAGCCTCAGAAGCACCCCAAGATCCATGGCAACACTGGAGAGCAATCCTCAGGTTCCGGCCCCGACTCCACACAAGGACTGAGGCCCCGGCATGGACGGGAGAGGAATCCCGAGAGGTCCCCTAGCAACTCGCATGGGGACTGGCCTTTCCTGAGGCCACCAGAGCGGGTCCCTGAGGTCCCCGTCGTAACTCGTGAAGACCTGCCGCAGCTCGAGAAAATCCAGGAGGTTCTCCCCTCCAGGCGAGATGAGGCCCATTTCCGCTGAGGCGTCTCGAGGCTGATCACACCTCACCTCTGGAACTTCGAAAGGGTCCTTCACACCCTTGGTGCAAATCAAGAAGTTCCCCGACCTAGCCGTCTCCACTCGAGAGGAATCACGAGGGTCCCGCCCACATCCAGAGGAGCCCCGTTTCCGCCTCGTAGCTCTAGATGAGGGATCCTTTCCCTGCTTCGTCGGGAAAGAGTTCCCGGCGATCCCGTCGCATCTCAAGAGGAGGCCCTCTCAACAGGAACGGCGAGAGGAACTCCAGGGTCGTGCCACCATTCCAAGAGTCCCCCAGATGTCTCAGTCCATTCCACAGGAACCTCTTTTCCCTTCACCGGCTCGTCTTTCACGCCGAGGATCGACTCACACCAAGGTGGCACGTGGCACAGCCCTTTGGGAAAGCCTCGTGGGAAAGCCTCGAGGGACAGCCTCGAGGGAAAGCCACAGATCCCTTGATCCACGTGACAGGAAGCGTGACACTACTGCTGCAGCTCGGGAGGAAAGCGCACGTGCATGCCCCCACTCGAGACGAAGCCTGACTCCCCTGGGGAGACTCAGAAGCACCCCAAGATCCATGGCAACACTGGAGAGGAATCCTCAGGTTCCGGCCCCGACTCCACACAAGGACTGAGGCCCCGGCATGGACGGGAGAGGAATCCCGAGAGGTCCCCTAGCAACTCGCATGGGGACTGGCCTTTCCTGAGGCCACCAGAGCGGGTCCCTGAGGTCCCCGTCGTAACTCGAGAAGACCTGCCGCAGCTCGAGAAAATCCAGGAGGTTCTCCCCTCCAGGCGAGATGAGGCCCATTTCCGCTGAGGCGTCTCGAGGCTGATCACACCTCACCTCTGGAACTTCGAAAGGGTCCTTCACACCCTTGGTGCAAATCAAGAAGTTCCCCGACCTAGCCGTCTCCACTCGAGAGGAATCACGAGGGTCCCGCCCACATCCAGAGGAGCCCCGTTTCCGCCTCGTAGCTCGAGATGAGGGATCCTTTCCCTGCTTCGTCGGGAAAGAGTTCCCGGCGTTCCCGTCGCATCTCAAGAGGAGGCCCTCTCAACAGGAACGGCGAGAGGAACTCCAGGGTCGTGCCACCATTCCAAGAGTCCCCCAGATGTCTCAGTGCATTCCAGAGGAACCTCTTTTCCCTTCACCGGCTCGTCTTTCACGCCGAGGATCGACTCACACCAAGGTGGCACGTGGCACAGCCCTGTGGGAAAGCCTCGTGGGAAAGCCTCGAGGGACAGCCTCGAGGGAAAGCCACAGATCCCTTGATCCACGTGACAGGAAGGGTGACACTACTGCTGCAGCTCGGGAGGAAAGCGCACGTGCATGCCCCCACTCGAGACGAGGCCTGACTCCCCTGGGGAGACTCAGAAGCACCCCAAGATCCATGGCAACACTGGAGAGGAATCCTCAGGTTCCGGCCCCGACTCCACACAAGGACTGAGGCCCCGGCATGGATGGGAGAGGAATCCCGAGAGGTCCCCTAGCAACTCGCATGGGGACTGGCCTTTCCTGAGGCCACCAGAGCGGGTCCCTGAGGTCCCCGTCGTAACTCGAGAAGACCTGCCGCAGCTCGAGAAAATCCAGGAGGTTCTCCCCTCCAGGCGAGATGAGGCCCATTTCCGCTGAGGCGTCTCGAGGCTGATCACACCTCACCTCTGGAACTTCGAAAGGGTCCTTCACACCCTTGGTGCAAATCAAGAAGTTCCCCGACCTAGCCGTCTCCACTCGAGAGGAATCACGAGGGTCCCGCCCACATCCAGAGGAGCCCCGTTTCCGCCTCGTAGCTCGAGATGAGGGATCCTTTCCCTGCTTCGTCGGGAAAGAGTTCCCGGCGTTCCCGTCGCATCTCAAGAGGAGGCCCTCTCAACAGGAACGGCGAGAGGAACTCCAGGGTCGTGCCACCATTCCAAGAGTCCCCCAGATGTCTCATTCCATTCCAGAGGAACCTCTTTTCCCTTCACCGGCTCGTCTTTCACGCCGAGGTACGACTCACACCAAGGTGGCACGTGGCACAGCCCTGTGGGAAAGCCTCGTGGGAAAGCCTCGAGGGACAGCCTCGAGGGAAAGCCACAGATCCCTTGATCCACGTGACAGGAAGCGTGACACTACTGCTGCAGCTCGGGAGGAAAGCGCACGTGCACGCCCCCACTCGAGACGAGGCCTGACTCCCCTGGGGAGACTCAGAAGCACCCCAAGATCCATGGCAACACTGGAGAGCAATCCTCAGGTTCCGGCCCCGACTCCACACAAGGACTGAGGCCCCGGCATGGACGGGAGAGGAATCCCGAGAGGTCCCCTAGCAACTCGCATGGGGACTGGCCTTTCCTGAGGCCACCAGAGCGGGTCCCTGAGGTCCCCGTCGTAACTCGAGAAGACCTGCCGCAGCTCGAGAAAATCCAGGAGGTTCTCCCCTCCAGGCGAGATGAGGCCCATTTCCGCTGAGGCGTCTCGAGGCTGATCACACCTCACCTCTGGAACTTCGAAAGGGTCCTTTACACCCTTGGTGCAAATCAAGAAGTTCCCCGACCTAGCCGTCTCCACTCGAGAGGAATCACGAGGGTCCCGCCCACATCCAGAGGAGCCCCGTTTCCGCCTCGTAGCTCGAGATGAGGGATCCTTTCCCTGCTTCGTCGGGAAAGAGTTCCCGGCGTTCCCGTCGCATCTCAAGAGGAGGCCCTCTCAACAGGAACGGCGAGAGGAACTCCAGGGTCGTGCCACCATTCCAAGAGTCCCCCAGATGTCTCAGTCCATTCCACAGGAACCTCTTCTCCCTTCACCGGCTCGTCTTTCACGCCGAGGATCGACTCACACCAAGGTGGCACGTGGCACAGCCCTGTGGGAAAGCCTCGTGGGAAAGCCTCGAGGGACAGCCTCGAGGGAAAGCCACAGATCCCTTGATCCACGTGACAGGAAGCGTGACACTACTGCTGCAGCTCGGGAGGAAAGCGCACGTGCATGCCCCCACTCGAGACGAGGCCTGACTCCCCTGGGGAGCCTCAGAAGCACCCCAAGATCCATGGCAACACTGGAGAGGAATCCTCAGGTTCCGGCCCCGACTCCACACAAGGACTGAGGCCCCGGCATGGACGGGAGAGGAATCCCGAGAGGTCCCCTAGCAACTCGCATGGGGACTGGCCTTTCCTGATGCCACCAGAGCGGGTCCCTGAGGTAACCGTCGTAACTCGAGAAGACCTGCCGCAGCTCGAGAAAATCCAGGAGGTTCTCCCCTCCAGGCGAGATGAGGCCCATTTCCGCTGAGGCGTCTCGAGGCTGATCACACCTCACCTCTGGAACTTCGAAAGCGTCCTTCACACCCTTGGTGCAAATCAAGAAGTTCCCCGACCTAGCCGTCTCCACTCGAGAGGAATCACGAGGGTCCCGCCCACATCCAGAGGAGCCCCGTTTCCGCCTCGTAGCTCGAGATGAGGGATCCTTTCCCTGCTTCGTCGGGAAAGAGTTCCCGGCGTTCCCGTCGCATCTCAAGAGGAGGCCCTCTCAACAGGAACGGCGAGAGGAACTCCAGGGTCGTGCCACCATTCCAAGAGTCCCCCAGATGTCTCAGTGCATTCCAGAGGAACCTCTTTTCCCTTCACCGGCTCGTCTTTCACGCCGAGGATCGACTCACACCAAGGTGGCACGTGGCACAGCCCTGTGGGAAAGCCTCGTGGGAAAGCCTCGAGGGACAGCCTCGAGGGAAAGCCACAGATCCCTTGATCCACGTGACAGGAAGCGTGACACTACTGCTGCATCTCGGGAGGAAAGCGCACGTGCATGCCCCCACTCGAGACGAGGCCTGACTCCCCTGGGGAGACTCAGAAGCACCCCAAGATCCATGGCAACACTGGAGAGGAATCCTCAGGTTCCGGCCCCGACTCCACACAAGGACTGAGGCCCCGGCATGGACGGGAGAGGAATCCCGAGAGGTCCCCTAGCAACTCGCATGGGGACTGGCCTTTCCTGAGGCCACCAGAGTGGGTCCCTGAGGTCCCCGTCGTAACTCGAGAAGACCTGCCGCAGCTCGAGAAAATCCAGGAGGTTCTCCCCTCCAGGCGAGATGAGGCCCATTTCCGCTGAGGCGTCTCGAGGCTGATCACACCTCACCTCTGGAACTTCGAAAGGGTCCTTCACACCCTTGGTGCAAATCAAGAAGTTCCCCGACCTAGCCGTCTCCACTCGAGAGGAATCACGAGGGTCCCGCCCACATCCAGAGGAGCCCCGTTTCCGCCTCGTAGCTCGAGATGAGGGATCCTTTCCGTGCTTCGTCGGGAAAGAGTTCCCGGCGTTCCCGTCGCATCTCAAGAGGAGGCCCTCTCAACAGGAACGGCGAGAGGAACTCCAGGGTCGTGCCACCATTCCAAGAGTCCCCCAGATGTCTCAGTGCATTCCAGAGGAACCTCTTTTCCCTTCACCGGCTCATCTTTCACGCCGAGGATCGACTGACACCAAGGTGGCACGTGGCACAGCCCTGTGGGAAAGCCTCGTGGGAAAGCCTCGAGGGACAGCCTCGAGGGAAAGCCACAGATCCCTTGATCCACGTGACAGGAAGCGTGACACTACTGCTGCAGCTCGGGAGGAAAGCGCACGTGCATGCCCCCACTCGAGACGAGGCCTGACTCCCCTGGGGAGCCTCAGAAGCACCCCAAGATCCATGGCAACACTGGAGAGCAATCCTCAGGTTCCGGCCCCGACTCCACACAAGGACTGAGGCCCCGGCATGGACGGGAGAGGAATCCCGAGAGGTCCCCTAGCAACTCGCATGGGGACTGGCCTTTCCTGAGGCCACCAGAGTGGGTCCCTGAGGTCCCCGTCGTAACTCGAGAAGACCTGCCGCAGCTCGAGAAAATCCAGGAGGTTCTCCCCTCCAGGCGAGATGAGGCCCATTTCCGCTGAGGCGTCTCGAGGCTGATCACACCTCACCTCTGGAACTTCGAAAGGGTCCTTCACACCCTTGGTGCAAATCAAGAAGTTCCCCGACCTAGCCGTCTCCACTCGAGAGGAATCACGAGGGTCACGCCCACATCCAGAGGAGCCCCGTTTCCGCCTCGTAGCTCGAGATGAGGGATCCTTTCCGTGCTTCGTCGGGAAAGAGTTCCCGGCGTTCCCGTCGCATCTCAAGAGGAGGCCCTCTCAACAGGAACGGCGAGAGGAACTCCAGGGTCGTGCCACCATTCCAAGAGTCCCCCAGATGTCTCAGTGCATTCCAGAGGAACCTCTTTTCCCTTCACCGGCTCATCTTTCACGCCGAGGATCGACTGACACCAAGGTGGCACGTGGCACAGCCCTGTGGGAAAGCCTCGTGGGAAAGCCTCGAGGGACAGCCTCGAGGGAAAGCCACAGATCCCTTGATCCACGTGACAGGAAGCGTGACACTACTGCTGCAGCTCGGGAGGAAAGCGCACGTGCATGCCCCCACTCGAGACGAGGCCTGACTCCCCTGGGGAGCCTCAGAAGCACCCGAAGATCCATGGCAACACTGGAGAGCAATCCTCAGGTTCCGGCCCCGACTCCACACAAGGACTGAGGCCCCGGCATGGACGGGAGAGGAATCCCGAGAGGTCCCCTAGCAACTCGCATGGGGACTGGCCTTTCCTGAGGCCACGAGAGCGGGTCCCTGAGGTCCCCGTCGTAACTCGAGAAGACCTGCCGCAGCTCGAGAAAATCCAGGAGGTTCTCCCCTCCAGGCGAGATGAGGCCCATTTCCGCTGAGGCGTCTCGAGGCTGATCACACCTCACCTCTGGAACTTCGAAAGGGTCCTTCACACCCTTGGTGCAAATCAAGAAGTTCCCCGACCTAGCCGTCTCCACTCGAGAGGAATCACGAGGGTCCCGCCCACATCCAGAGGAGCCCCGTTTCCGCCTCGTAGCTCTAGATGAGGGATCCTTTCCCTGCTTCGTCGGGAAAGAGTTCCCGGCGTTCCCGTCGCATCTCAAGAGGAGGCCCTCTCAACAGGAACGGCGAGAGGAACTCCAGGGTCGTGCCACCATTCCAAGAGTCGCCCAGATGTCTCAGTCCATTCCACAGGAACCTCTTTTCCCTTCACCGGCTCGTCTTTCACGCCGAGGATCGACTCACACCAAGGTGGCACGTGGCACAGCCCTTTGGGAAAGCCTCGTGGGAAAGCCTCGAGGGACAGCCTCGAGGGAAAGCCACAGATCCCTTGATCCACGTGACAGGAAGCGTGACACTACTGCTGCAGCTCGGGAGGAAAGCGGACGTGCATGCCCCCACTCGAGACGAGGCCTGACTCCCCTGGGGAGACTCAGAAGCACCCCAAGATCCATGGCAACACTGGAGAGGAATCCTCAGGTTCCGGCCCCGACTCCACACAAGGACTGAGGCCCCGGCATGGACGGGAGAGGAATCCCGAGAGGTCCCCTAGCAACTCGCATGGGGACTCGCCTTTCCTGAGGCCACCAGAGCGGGTCCCTGAGGTCCCCGTCGTAACTCGAGAAGACCTGCCGCAGCTCGAGAAAATCCAGGAGGTTCTCCCCTCCAGGCGAGATGAGGGCCATTTCCGCTGAGGCGTCTCGAGGCTGATCACACCTCACCTCTGGAACTTCGAAAGGGTCCTTCACACCCTTGGTGCAAATCAAGAAGTTCCCCGACCTAGCCGTCTCCACTCGAGAGGAATCACGAGGGTCCCGCCCACATCCAGAGGAGCCCCGTTTCCGCCTCGTAGCTCTAGATGAGGGATCCTTTCCCTGCTTCGTCGGGAAAGAGTTCCCGGCGTTCCCGTCGCATCTCAAGAGGAGGCCCTCTCAACAGGAACGGCGAGAGGAACTCCAGGGTCGTGCCACCATTCCAAGAGTCCCCCAGATGTCTCAGTCCATTCCACAGGAACCTCTTTTCCCTTCACCGGCTCGTCTTTCACGCCGAGGATCGACTGACACCAAGGTGGCACGTGGCACAGCCCTTTGGGAAAGCCTCGTGGGAAAGCCTCGAGGGACAGCCTCGAGGGAAAGCCACAGATCCCTTGATCCACGTGACAGGAAGCGTGACACTACTGCTGCAGCTCGGGAGGAAAGCGCACGTGCATGCCCCCACTCGAGACGAGGCCTGACTCCCCTGGGGAGACTCAGAAGCACCCCAAGATCCATGGCAACACTGGAGAGGAATCCTCAGGTTCCGGCCCCGACTCCACACAAGGACTGAGGCCCCGGCATGCACGGGAGAGGAATCCTGAGAGGTCCCCTAGCAACTCGCATGGGGACTGGCCTTTCCTGAGGCCACCAGAGCGGGTCCCTGAGGTCCCCGTCGTAACTCGAGAAGACCTGCCGCAGCTCGAGAAAATCCAGGAGGTTCTCCCCTCCAGGCGAGATGAGGCCCATTTCCGCTGAGGCGTCTTGAGGCTGATCACACCTCACCTCTGGAACTTCGAAAGGGTCCTTCACACCCTTGGTGCAAATCAAGAAGTTCCCCGACCTAGCCGTCTCCACTCGAGAGGAATCACGAGGGTCCCGCCCACATCCAGAGGAGCCCCGTTTCCGCCTCGTAGCTCGAGATGAGGGATCCTTTCCGTGCTTCGTCGGGAAAGAGTTCCCGGCGTTCCCGTCGCATCTCAAGAGGAGGCCCTCTCAACAGGAACGGCGAGAGGAACTCCAGGGTCGTGCCACCATTCCAAGAGTCCCCCAGATGTCTCAGTGCATTCCAGAGGAACCTCTTTTCCCTTCACCTGCTCGTCTTTCACGCCGAGGATCGACTGACACCAAGGTGGCACGTGGCACAGCCCTGTGGGAAAGCCTCGTGGGAAAGCCTCGAGGGACAGCCTCGAGGGAAAGCCACAGATCCCTTGATCCACGTGACAGGAAGCGTGACACTACTGCTGCAGCTCGGGAGGAAAGCGCACGTGCATGCCCCCACTCGAGACGAGGCCTGACTCCCCTGGGGAGCCTCAGAAGCACCCCAAGATCCATGGCAACACTGGAGAGCAATCCTCAGGTTCCGGCCCCGACTCCACACAAGGACTGAGGCCCCGGCATGGACGGGAGAGGAATCCCGAGAGGTCCCCTAGCAACTCGCATGGGGACTGGCCTTTCCTGAGGCCACCAGAGCGGGTCCCTGAGGTCCCCGTCGTAACTCGAGAAGACCTGCCGCAGCTCGAGAAAATCCAGGAGGTTCTCCCCTCCAGGCGAGATGAGGCCCATTTCCGCTGAGGCGTCTCGAGGCTGATCACACCTCACCTCTGGAACTTCGAAAGGGTCCTTCACACCCTTGGTGCAAATCAAGAAGTTCCCCGACCTAGCCGTCTCCACTCGAGAGGAATCACGAGGGTCCCGCCCACATCCAGAGGAGCCCCGTTTCCGCCTCGTAGCTCGAGATGAGGGATCCTTTCCCTGCTTCGTCGGGAAAGAGTTCCCGGCGTTCCCGTCGCATCTCAAGAGGAGGCCCTCTCAACAGGAACGGCGAGAGGAACTCCAGGGTCGTGCCACCATTCCAAGAGTCCCCCAGATGTCTCAGTCCATTCCACAGGAACCTCTTTTCCCTTCACCGGCTCGTCTTTCACGCCGAGGATCGACTCACACCAAGGTGGCACGTGGCACAGCCCTTTGGGAAAGCCTCGTGGGAAAGCCTCGAGGGACAGCCTCGAGGGAAAGCCACAGATCCCTTGATCCACGTGACAGGAAGCGTGACACTACTGCTGCAGCTCGGGAGGAAAGCGCACGTGCATGCCCCCACTCGAGACGAAGCCTGACTCCCCTGGGGAGACTCAGAAGCACCCCAAGATCCATGGCAACACTGGAGAGGAATCCTCAGGTTCCGGCCCCGACTCCACACAAGGACTGAGGCCCCGGCATGGACAGGAGAGG
The DNA here is from genome assembly GCF_023091745.1 of Budorcas taxicolor. Taxonomy (NCBI): domain Eukaryota; kingdom Metazoa; phylum Chordata; class Mammalia; order Artiodactyla; family Bovidae; genus Budorcas; species Budorcas taxicolor. The sequence goes on from NW_026291787.1 coordinate 164,629, forward strand.
AATCCCGAGAGGTCCCCTAGCAACTCGCATGGGGACTGGCCTTTCCTGAGGCCACCAGAGCGGGTCCCTGAGGTCCCCGTCGTAACTCGAGAAGACCTGCCGCAGCTCGAGAAAATCCAGGAGGTTCTCCCCTCCAGGCGAGATGAGGCCCATTTCCGCTGAGGCGTCTCGAGGCTGATCACACCTCACCTCTGGAACTTCGAAAGGGTCCTTCACACCCTTGGTGCAAATCAAGAAGTTCCCCGACCTAGCCGTCTCCACTCGAGAGGAATCACGAGGGTCCCGCCCACATCCAGTGGAGCCCCGTTTCCGCCTCGTAGCTCGAGATGAGGGATCCTTTCCCTGCTTCGTCGGGAAAGAGTTCCCGGCGTTCCCGTCGCATCTCAAGAGGAGGCCCTCTCAACAGGAACGGCGAGAGGAACTCCAGGGTCGTGCCACCATTCCAAGAGTCCCCCAGATGTCTCAGTGCATTCCAGAGGAACCTCTTTTCCCTTCACCGGCTCGTCTTTCACGCCGAGGATGGACTCACACCAAGGTGGCACGTGGCACAGCCCTGTGGGAAAGCCTCGTGGGAAAGCCTCGAGGGACAGCCTCGAGGGAAAGCCACAGATCCCTTGATCCACGTGACAGGAAGCGTGACACTACTGCTGCAGCTCGGGAGGAAAGCGCACGTGCATGCCCCCACTCGAGACGAGGCCTGACTCCCCTGGGGAGACTCAGAAGCACCCCAAGATCCATGGCAACACTGGAGAGGAATCCTCAGGTTCCGGCCCCGACTCCACACAAGGACTGAGGCCCCGGCATGGACGGGAGAGGAATCCCGAGAGGTCCCCTAGCAACTCGCATGGGGACTGGCCTTTCCTGAGGCCACCAGAGCGGGTCCCTGAGGTCCCCGTCGTAACTCGAGAAGACCTGCCGCAGCTCGAGAAAATCCAGGAGGTTCTCCCCTCCAGGCGAGATGAGGCCCATTTCCGCTGAGGCGTCTCGAGGCTGATCACACCTCACCTCTGGAACTTCGAAAGGGTCCTTCACACCCTTGGTGCAAATCAAGAAGTTCCCCGACCTAGCCGTCTCCACTCGAGAGGAATCACGAGGGTCCCGCCCACATCCAGAGGAGCCCCGTTTCCGCCTCGTAGCTCGAGATGAGGGATCCTTTCCCTGCTTCGTCGGGAAAGAGTTCCCGGCGTTCCCGTCGCATCTCAAGAGGAGGCCCTCTCAACAGGAACGGCGAGAGGAACTCCAGGGTCGTGCCACCATTCCAAGAGTCCCCCAGATGTCTCAGTCCATTCCAGAGGAACCTCTTTTCCCTTCACCGGCTCGTCTTTCACGCCGAGGATCGACTCACACCAAGGTGGCACGTGGCACAGCCCTGTGGGAAAGCCTCGTGGGAAAGCCTCGAGGGACAGCCTCGAGGGAAAGCCACAGATCCCTTGATCCACGTGACAGGAAGCGTGACACTACTGCTGCAGCTCGGGAGGAAAGCGCACGTGCACGCCCCCACTCGAGACGAGGCCTGACTCCCCTGGGGAGACTCAGAAGCACCCCAAGATCCATGGCAACACTGGAGAGCAATCCTCAGGTTCCGGCCCCGACTCCACACAAGGACTGAGGCCCCGGCATGGACGGGAGAGGAATCCCGAGAGGTCCCCTAGCAACTCGCATGGGGACTGGCCTTTCCTGAGGCCACCAGAGCGGGTCCCTGAGGTCCCCGTCGTAACTCGAGAAGACCTGCCGCAGCTCGAGAAAATCCAGGAGGTTCTCCCCTCCAGGCGAGATGAGGCCCATTTCGGCTGAGGCGTCTCGAGGCTGATCACACCTCACCTCGGGAACTTCGAAAGGGTCCTTCACACCCTTGGTGCAAATCAAGAAGTTCCCCGACCTAGCCGTCTCCACTCGAGAGGAATCACGAGGGTCCCGCCCACATCCAGAGGAGCCCCGTTTCCGCCTCTTAGCTCGAGATGAGGGATCCTTTCCCTGCTTCGTCGGGAAAGAGTTCCCGGCGTTCCCGTCGCATCTCAAGAGGAGGCCCTCTCAACAGGAACGGCGAGAGGAACTCCAGGGTCGTGCCACCATTCCAAGAGTCCCCCAGATGTCTCAGTGTATTCCAGAGGAACCTCTTTTCCCTTCACCGGCTCGTCTTTCACGCCGAGGATCGACTGACACCAAGGTGGCACGTGGCACAGCCCTGTGGGAAAGCCTCGTGGGAAAGCCTCGAGGGACAGCCTCGAGGGAAAGCCACAGATCCCTTGATCCACGTGACAGGAAGCGTGACACTACTGCTGCAGCTCGGGAGGAAAGCGCACGTGCATGCCCCCACTCGAGACGAGGCCTGACTCCCCTGGGGAGACTCAGAAGCACCCCAAGATCCATGGCAACACTGGAGAGGAATCCTCAGGTTCCGGCCCCGACTCCACACAAGGACTGAGGCCCCGGCATGGACGGGAGAGGAATCCCGAGAGGTCCCCTAGCAACTCGCATGGGGACTGGCCTTTCCTGAGGCCACCAGAGCGGGTCCCTGAGGTCCCCGTCGTAACTCGAGAAGACCTGCCGCAGCTCGAGAAAATCCAGGAGGTTCTCCCCTCCAGGCGAGATGAGGCCCATTTCCGCTGAGGCGTCTCGAGGCTGATCACACCTCACCTCTGGAACTTCGAAAGGGTCCTTCACACCCTTGGTGCAAATCAAGAAGTTCCCCGACCTAGCCGTCTCCACTCGAGAGGAATCACGAGGGTCCCGCCCACATCCAGAGGAGCCCGTTTCCGCCTCGTAGCTCGAGATGAGGGATCCTTTCCCTGCTTCGTCGGGAAAGAGTTCCCGGCGTTCCCGTCGCATCTCAAGAGGAGGCCCTCTCAACAGGAACGGCGAGAGGAACTCCAGGGTCGTGCCACCATTCCAAGAGTCCCCCAGATGTCTCAGTCCATTCCAGAGGAACCTCTTTTCCCTTCACCGGCTCGTCTTTCACGCCGAGGATCGACTCACACCAAGGTGGCACGTGGCACAGCCCTGTGGGAAAGCCTCGTGGGAAAGCCTTGAGGGACAGCCTCGAGGGAAAGCCACAGATCCCTTGATCCACGTGACAGGAAGCGTGACACTACTGCTGCAGCTCGGGAGGAAAGCGCACGTGCATGCCCCCACTCGAGACGAGGCCTGACTCCCCTGGGGAGACTCAGAAGCACCCCAAGATCCATGGCAACACTGGAGAGGAATCCTCAGGTTCCGGCCCCGACTCCACACAAGGACTGAGGCCCCGGCATGGACGGGAGAGGAATCCCGAGAGGTCCCCTAGCAACTCGCATGGGGACTGGCCTTTCCTGAGGCCACCAGAGCGGGTCCCTGAGGTCCCCGTCGTAACTCGAGAAGACCTGCCGCAGCTCGAGAAAATCCAGGAGGTTCTCCCCTCCAGGCGAGATGAGGCCCATTTCCGCTGAGGCGTCTCGAGGCTGATCACACCTCACCTCTGGAACTTCGAAAGGCTCCTTCACACCCTTTGTGCAAATCAAGAAGTTCCCCGACATACCCGTCTCCACTCGAGGGGAATCACGAGGGTCCCGCCCACATCCAGAGGAGACCCGTTTCCGCCTCGTAGCTCGAGATGAGGGATCCTTTCCCTGCTTCGTCGGGAAAGAGTTCCCGGCGTTCCCGTCGCATCTCAAGAGGAGGCCCTCTCAAAAGGAACGGCGAGAGGAACTCCAGGGTTGTGCCACCATTCCAAGAGTCCCCCAGATGTCTCAGTCCATTCCAGAGGAACCTCTTTTCCCTTCACCGGCTCGTCTTTCACGCCGAGGATCGACTCACACCAAGGTGGCACGTGGCACAGCCCTGTGGGAAAGCCTCGTATGAAAGCGTCGAGAGACAGCCTCGAGGGAAAGCCACAGATCCCTTGATCCACGTGACAGGAAGCGTGACAATACTGCTGCAGCTCGGGAGGAAAGCGCACGAGCATGCCCCCACTCGAGACGAGGCCTGACTCCCCTGGGGAGACTCAGAAGCACCCCAAGATCCATGGCAACACTGGAGAGGAATCCTCAGGTTCCGGCCCCGACTCCACACAAGGACTGAGGCCCCGGCATGGACGGGAGAGGAATCCCGAGAGGTCCCCTAGCAACTCGCATGGGGACTGGCCTTTCCTGAGGCCACCAGAGCGGGTCCCTGAGGTCCCCGTCGTAACTCGAGAAGACCTGTCGCAACTCGAGAAAATCCAGGAGGTTCTCCCCTCCAGGCGAGATGAGGCCCATTTCCGCTGAGGCGTCTCGAGGCTGATCACACCTCACCTCTGGAACTTCGAAAGGCTCCTTCACACCCTTGGTGCAAATCAAGAGGTTCCCCGACATACTCGTCTCCACTCGAGGGGAATCACGAGGGTCCCGCCCACATCCAGAGGAGCCCCGTTTCCGCCTCATAGCTCGAGATGAGGGATCCTTTCCCTGCTTCGTCGGGAAAGAGTTCCCGGCGTTCCCGTCGCATCTCAAGAGGAGGCCCTCTCAACAGGAACGGCGAGAGGAACTCCAGGGTCGTGCCACCATTCCAAGAGTCCCCCAGATGTCTCAGTCCATTCCAGAGGAACCTCTTTTCCCTTCACCGGCTCGTCTTTCACGCCGAGGATCGACTCACACCAAGGTGGCACGTGGCACAGCCCTGTGGGAAAGCCTCGTGGGAAAGCCTCGAGGGACAGCCTCGAGGGAAAGCCACAGATCCCTTGATCCACGTGACAGGAAGCGTGACACTACTGCTGCAGCTCGGGAGGAAAGCGCACGTGCATGCCCCCACTCGAGACGAGGCCTGACTCCCCTGGGGAGACTCAGAAGCACCCCAAGATCCATGGCAACACTGGAGAGGAATCCTCAGGTTCCGGCCCCGACTCCACACAAGGACTGAGGTCCCGGCATGGACGGGAGAGGAATCCCGAGAGGTCCCCTAGCAACTCGCATGGGGACTGGCATTTCCTGAGGCCACCAGAGCGGGTCCCTGAGGTCCCCGTCGTAACTCGAGAAGACCTGCCGCAACTCGAGAAAATCCAGGAGGTTCTCCCCTCCAGGCGAGATGAGGCCCATTTCCGCTGAGGCGTCTCGAGGCTGATCACACCTCACCTCTGGAACTTCGAAAGGCTCCTTCACACCCTTTGTGCAAATCAAGAAGTTCCCCGACATACCCGTCTCCACTCGAGGGGAATCACGAGGGTCCCGCCCACATCCAGAGGAGCCCCGTTTCCGCCTCGTAGCTCGAGATGAGGGATCCTTTCCCTGCTTCGTCGGGAAAGAGTTCCCGGCGTTCCCGTCGCATCTCAAGAGGAGGCCCTCTCAAAAGGAACGGCGAGAGGAACTCCAGGGTCGTGCCACCATTCCAAGAGTCCCCCAGATGTCTCAGTCCATTCCAGAGGAACCTCGTTTCCCTTCACCGGCTCGTCTTTCACGCCGAGGATCGACTCACACCAAGGTGGCACGTGGCACAGCCCTGTGGGAAAGCCTCGTATGAAAGCGTCGAGAGACAGCCTCGAGGGAAAGCCACAGATCCCTTGATCCACGTGACAGGAAGCGTGACACTACTGCTGCAGCTCGGGAGGAAAGCGCACGTGCATGCCCCCACTCGAGACGAGGCCTGACTCCCCTGGGGAGACTCAGAAGCACCCCAAGATCCATGGCAACACTGGAGAGGAATCCTCAGGTTCCGGCCCCGACTCCACACAAGGACTGAGGCCACGGCATGGACGGGAGAGGAATCCCGAGAGGTCCCCTATCAACTCGCATGGGGACTGGCCTTTCCTGAGGCCACCAGAGCGGGTCCCTGAGGTCCCCGTCGTAACTCGAGAAGACCTGCCGCAACTCGAGAAAATCCAGGAGGTTCTCCCCTCCAGGCGAGATGAGCCCGATTTCCGCTGAGGCGTCTCGAGGCTGAACACACCTCACCTCTGGAACGTCGAGAGGCTCCTTCACACCCTTGGTGCAAATCAAGAAGTTCCCCGACATACCCGTCTCCACTCGAGGGGAATCACGAGGGTCCCGCCCACATCCATAGGAGCCCCGTTTCCGCCTCGTAGCTCGAGATGAGGGATCCTTTCCCTGTTTCGTCGGGAAAGAGTTCCCGGCGTTCCCGTCGCATCTCAAGAGGAGGCCCTCTCAACAGGAACGGCGAGAGGAACTCCAGGGTCGTGCCACCATTCCAAGAGTCCCCCAGATGTCTCAGTCCATTCCAGAGGAACCTCTTTTCCCTTCACCGGCTCGTCTTTCACGCCGAGGATCGACTCACACCAAGGTGGCACGTGGCACAGCCCTGTGGGAAAGCCTCGTGGGAAAGCGTCGAGGGACAGCCTCGAGGGAAAGCCACAGATCCCTTGATCCACGTGACAGGAAGCGTGACACTACTGCTGCAGCTCGGGAGGAAAGCGCACGTGCATGCCCCCACTCGAGACGAGGCCTGACTCCCCTGGGGAGACTCAGAAGCACCCCAAGATCCATGGCAACACTGGAGAGGAATCCTCAGGTTCCGGCCCCGACTCCACACAAGGACTGAGGTCCCGGCATGGACGGGAGAGGAATCCCGAGAGGTCCCCTAGCAACTCGCATGGGGACTGGCATTTCCTGAGGCCACCAGAGCGGGTCCCTGAGGTCCCCGTCGTAACTCGAGAAGACCTGCCGCAACTCGAGAAAATCCAGGAGGTTCTCCCCTCCAGGCGAGATGAGGCCCATTTCCGCTGAGGCGTCTCGAGGCTGATCACACCTCACCTCTGGAACTTCGAAAGGCTCCTTCACACCCTTTGTGCAAATCAAGAAGTTCCCCGACATACCCGTCTCCACTCGAGGGGAATCACGAGGGTCCCGCCCACATCCAGAGGAGCCCCGTTTCCGCCTCGTAGCTCGAGATGAGGGATCCTTTCCCTGCTTCGTCGGGAAAGAGTTCCCGGCGTTCCCGTCGCATCTCAAGAGGAGGCCCTCTCAACAGGAACGGCGAGAGGAACTCCAGGGTCGTGCCACCATTCCAAGAGTCCCCCAGATGTCTCAGTCCATTCCAGAGGAACCTCTTTTCCCTTCACCGGCTCGTCTTTCACGCCGAGGATCGACTCACACCAAGGTGGCACGTGGCACAGCCCTGTGGGAAAGCCTCGTGGGAAAGCCTCGAGGGACAGCCTCGAGGGAAAGCCACAGATCCCTTGATCCACGTGACAGGAAGCGTGACACTACTGCTGCAGCTCGGGAGGAAAGCGCACGTGCATGCCCCCACTCGAGACGAGGCCTGACTCCCCTGGGGAGACTCAGAAGCACCCCAAGATCCATGGCAACACTGGAGAGGAATCCTCAGGTTCCGGCCCCGACTCCACACAAGGACTGAGGCCCCGGCATGGACGGGAGAGGAATCCCGAGAGGTCCCCTAGCAACTCGCATGGGGACTGGCCTTTCCTGAGGCCACCAGAGCGGGTCCCTGAGGTCCCCGTCGTAACTCGAGAAGACCTGCCGCAACTCGAGAAAATCCAGGAGGTTCTCCCCTCCAGGCGAGATGAGGCCCATTTCCGCTGAGGCGTCTCGAGGCTGATCACACCTCACCTCTGGAACTTCGAAAGGGTCATTCACACCCTTGGTGCAAATCAAGAAGTTCCCCGACATACCCGTCTCCACTCGAGAGGAATCACGAGGGTCCCGCCCACATCCAGAGGAGCCCCGTTTCCGCCTCGTAGCTCGAGATGAGGGATCCTTTCCCTGCTTCGTCGGGAAAGAGTTCCCGGCGTTCCCTTCGCATCTCAAGAAGAGGCCCTCTCAACAGGAACGGCGAGAGGAACTCCAGGGTCGTGCCACCATTCCAAGAGTCCCCCAGATGTCTCAGTCCATTCAGAGGAACCTCTTTTCCCTTCACCGGCTCGTCTTTCACGCCGAGGATCGACTCACACCAAGGTGGCACGTGGCACAGCCCTGTGGGAAAGCCTCGTGGGAAAGCCTCGAGGGACAGCCTCGAGGGAAAGCCACAGATCCCTTGATCCACGTGACAGGAAGCGTGACACTACTGCTGCAGCTCGGGAGGAAAGCGCACGTGCATGCCCCCACTCGAGACGAGGCCTGACTCCCCTGGGGAGACTCAGAAGCACCCCAACATCCATGGCAACACTGGAGAGGAATCCTCAGGTTCCGGCCCCGACTCCACACAAGGACTGAGGCACCGGCATGGACGGGAGAGGAATCCCGAGAGGTCCCCTAGCAACTCGCATGGGGACTGGCCTTTCCTGAGGCCACCAGAGCGGGTCCCTGAGGTCCCCGTCGTAACTCGAGAAGACCTGCCGCAACTCGAGAAAATCCAGGAGGTTCTCCCCTCCAGGCGAGATGAGGCCCATTTCCGCTGAGGCGTCTCGAGGCTGATCAAACCTCCCCTCTGGAACTTCGAAAGGCTCCTTCACACCCTTGGTGCAAATCAAGAAGTTCCCCGACCTAGCCGTCTCCACTCGAGGGGAATCACGAGGGTCCCGCCCACATCCAGTGGAGCCCCGTTTCCGCCTCGTAGCTCGAGATGAGGGATCCTTTCCCTGCTTCGTCGGGAAAGAGTTCCCGGCGTTCCCGTCGCATCTCAAGAGGAGGCCCTCTCAACAGGAACGGCGAGAGGAACTTCAGGGTCGTGCCACCATTCCAAGAGTCCCCCAGATGTCTCAGTCCATTCCAGAGGAACCTCTTTTCCCTTCACCGGCTCGTCTTTCACGCCGAGGATCGACTCACACCAAGGTGGCACGTGGCACAGCCCTGTGGGAAAGCCTCGTGGGAAAGCGTCGAGGGACAGCCTCGAGGGAAAGCCACAGATCCCTTGATCCACGTGACAGGAAGCGTGACACTACTGCTGCAGCTCGGGAGGAAAGCGCACGTGCATGCCCCCACTCGAGACGAGGCCTGACTCCCCTGGGGAGACTCAGAAGCACCCCAAGATCCATGGCAACACTGGAGAGGAATCCTCAGGTTCCAGCCCCGACTCCATACAAGGACTGAGGCCCCGGCATGGACGGGAGAGGAATCCCGAGAGGTCCCCTAGCAACTCGCATGGGGACTGGCCTTTCCTGAGGCCACCAGAGCGGGTCCCTGAGGTCCCCGTCGTAACTCGAGAAGACCTGCCGCAACTCGAGAAAATCCAGGAGGTTCTCCCCTCCAGGCGAGATGAGGCCCATTTCCGCTGAGGCGTCTCGAGGCTGATCACACCTCACCTCTGGAACTTCGAAAGGCTCCTTCACACCGTTTGTGCAAATCAAGAAGTTCCCCGACATACCCGTCTCCACTCGAGGGGAATCACGAGGGTCCCGCCCACATCCAGAGGAGCCCCGTTTCCGCCTCGTAGCTCGAGATGAGGGATCCTTTCCCTGCTTCGTCGGGAAAGAGTTCCCGGCGTTCCCGTCGCATCTCAAGAGGAGGCCCTCTCAACAGGAACGGCGAGAGGAACTCCAGGGTCGTGCCACCATTCCAAGAGTCCCCCAGATGTCTCAGTCCATTCCAGAGGAACCTCTTTTCCCTTCACCGGCTCGTCTTTCACGCCGAGGATCGACTCAAACCAAGGTGGCACGTGGCACAGCCCTGTGGGAAAGCCTCGTGGGAAAGCGTCGAGGGACAGCCTCGAGGGAAAGCCACAGATCCCTTGATCCACGTGACAGGAAGCGTGACACTACTGCTGCAGCTCGGGAGGAAAGCGCACGTGCATGCCCCCACTCGAGACGAGGCCTGACTCCCCTGGGGAGATTCAGAAGCACCCCAAGATCCATGGCAACACTGGAGAGGAATCCTCAGGTTCCGGCCCCGACTCCACACAAGGACTGAGGCCCCGGCATGGACGGGAGAGGAATCCCGAGAGGTCCCCTAGCAACTCGCATGGGGACTGGCCTTTCCTGAGGCCACCAGAGCGGGTCCCTGAGGTCCCCGTCGTAACTCGAGAAGACCTGCCGCAACTCGAGAAAATCCAGGAGGTTCTCCCCTCCAGGCGAGATGAGGCCGATTTCCGCTGAGGCGTCTCGAGGCTGATCACACCTCACCTCTGGAACGTCGAGAGGCTCCTTCACACCCTTGGTGCAAATCAAGAAGTTCCCAGACATACCCGTCTCCACTCGAGGGGAATCACGAGGGTCCCGCCCACATCCATAGGAGCCCCGTTTCCGCCTCGTAGCTCGAGATGAGGGATCCTTTCCCTGCTTCGTCGGGAAAGAGTTCCCGGCGTTCCCGTCGCATCTCAAGAGGAGGCCCTCTCAACAGGAACGGCGAGAGGAACTCCAGGGTCGTGCCACCATTCCAAGAGTCCCCCAGATGTCTCAGTCCATTCCAGAGGAACCTCTTTTCCCTTCACCGGCTCGTCTTTCACGCCGAGGATCGACTCACACCAAGGTGGCACGTGGCACAGCCCTGTGGGAAAGCCTCGTGGGAAAGCCTCGAGGGACAGCCTCGAGGGAAAGCCACAGATCCCTTGATCCACGTGACAGGAAGCGTGACACTAGTGCTACAGCTCGGGAGGAAAGCGCACGTGCATGCCCCAACTCGAGACGAGGCCTGACTCCCCTGGGGAGACTCAGAAGCACCCCAAGATCCATGGCAACACTGGAGAGGAATCCTCAGGTTCCGGCCCCGACTCCACACAAGGACTGAGGCCCCGGCATGGACGGGAGAGGAATCCCGAGAGGTCCCCTAGCAACTCGCATGGGGACTGGCCTTTCCTGAGGCCACCAGAGCGGGTCCCTGAGGTCCCCGTCGTAACTCGAGAAGACCTGCCGCAACTCGAGAAAATCCAGGAGGTTACCCTCCAGGCGAGATGAGGCCCATTTCCGCTGAGGCGTCTCGAGGCTGATCACACCTCACCTCTGGAACTTCGAAAGGGTCCTTCACACCCTTGGTGCAAATCAAGAAGTTCCCCGACCTAGCCGTCTCCACTCGAGAGGAATCACGAGGGTCCCGCCCACATCCAGAGGAGCCCCGTTTCCGCCTCGTAGCTCGAGATGAGGGATCCTTTCCGTGCTTCGTCGGGAAAGAGTTCCCGGCGTTCCCGTCGCATCTCAAGAGGAGGCCCTCTCAACAGGAACGGCGAGAGGAACTCTAGGGTCGTGCCACCATTCCAAGAGTCCCCCAGATGTCTCAGTCCATTCCAGAGGAACCTCTTTTCCCTTCACCGGCTCGTCTTTCACGCCGAGGATCGACTCACACCAAGGTGGCACGTGGCAGAGCCCTGTGGGAAAGCCTCGTGGGAAAGCCTCGAGGGACAGCCTCGAGGGAAAGCCACAGATCCCTTGATCCACGTGACTGGAAGCGTGACACTACTGCTGCAGCTCGAGAGGAAACCGCACGTGCATGCCCCCACTCGAGACGAGGCCTGACTCCCCTGGGGAGACTCAGAAGCACCCCAAGATCCATGGCAACACTGGAGAGGAATCCTCAGGTTCTGGCCCCGACTCCACACAAGGACTGAGGCCCCGGCATGGACGGGAGAGGAATCCCGAGAGGTCCCCTAGCAACTCGCATGGGGACTGGCCTTTCCTGAGGCCACCAGAGCGGGTCCCTGAGGTCCCCGTCGTAACTCGAGAAGACCTGCCGCAACTCGAGAAAATCCAGGAGGTTCTCCCCTCCAGGCGAGATGAGGCCCATTTCCGCTGAGGCGTCTCGAGGCTGATCACACCTCACCTCTGGAACTTCGAAAGGCTCCTTCACACCCTTTGTGCAAATCAAGAAGTTCCCCGACCTAGCCGTCTCCACTCGAGGGGAATCACGAGGGTCCCGCCCACATCCAGAGGAGCCCCGTTTCCGCCTCTTAGCTCGAGATGAGGGATCCTTTCCCTGCTTCGTCGGGAAAGAGTTCCCGGCGTTCCCGTCGCATCTCAAGAGGAGGCCCTCTCAACAGGAACGGCGAGAGGAACTCCAGGGTCGTGCCACCATTCCAAGAGTCCCCCAGATGTCTCAGTCCATTCCAGAGGAACCTCTTTTCCCTTCACCGGCTCGTCTTTCACGCCGAGGATCGACTCAAACCAAGGTGGCACGTGGCACAGCCCTGTGGGAAAGCCTCGTGGGAAAGCGTCGAGGGACAGCCTCGAGGGAAAGCCACAGATCCCTTGATCCACGTGACAGGAAGCGTGACACTACTGCTGCAGCTCGGGAGGAAAGCGCACGTGCATGCCCACACTCGAGACGAGGCCTGACTCCCCTGGGGAGACTCAGAAGCACCCCAAGATCCATGGCAACACTGGAGAGGAATCCTCAGGTTCCGGCCCCGACTCCACACAAGGACTGAGGCCCCGGCATGGACGGGAGAGGAATCCCGAGAGGTCCCCTAGCAACTCGCATGGGGACTGGCCTTTCCTGAGGCCACCAGAGCGGGTCCCTGTGGTCCCCGTCGTAACTCGAGAAGACCTGCCGCAACTCGAGAAAATCCAGGAGGTTCTCCCCTCCAGGCGAGATGAGGCCCATTTCCGCTGAGGCGTCTCGAGGCTGATCACACCTCACCTCTGGAACGTCGAGAGGCTCCTTCACACCCTTGGTGCAAATCAAGAAGTTCCCAGACATACCCGTCTCCACTCGAGGGGAAACACGAGGGTCCCGCCAACATCCATAGGAGCCCCGTTTCCGCCTCGTAGCTCGAGATGAGGGATCCTTTCCCTGCTTCGTCGGGAAAGAGTTCCCGGCGTTCCCGTCGCATCTCAAGAGGAGGCCCTCTCAACAGGAACGGCGAGAGGAACTCCAGGGTCGTGCCACCATTCCAAGAGTCCCCCAGATGTCTCAGTCCATTCCAGAGGAACCTCTTTTCCCTTCACCGGCTCGTCTTTCACGCCGAGGATCGACTCACACCAAGGTGGCACGTGGCAGAGCCCTGTGGGAAAGCCTCGTGGGAAAGCCTCGAGGGACAGCCTCGAGGGAAAGCCACAGATCCCTTGATCCACGTGACAGGAAGCGTGACACTACTGCTACAGCTCGGGAGGAAAGCGCACGTGCATGCCCCAACTCGAGACGAGGCCTGACTCCCCTGGGGAGACTCAGAAGCACCCCAAGATCCATGGCAACACTGGAGAGGAATCCTCAGGTTCCGGCCCCGACTCCACGCAAGGACTGAGGCCCCGGCATGGAAGGGAGAGGAATCCCGAGAGGTCCCCTAGCAACTCGCATGGGGACTGGCCTCTCCTGAGGCCACCAGAGAGGGTCCCTGATGTCCCCGTCGTAACTTGAGAAGACCTGCCGCAACTCGAGAAAATCCAGGAGGTTCTGCCCTCCAGGCGAGATGAGGCCCATTTCTGCTGAGGCGTCTCGAGGCTGATCACACCTCACCTCTGGAACTTCGAAAGGGTCCTTCACACCCTTGGTGCAAATCAAGAAGTTCCCCGACATACCCGTCTCCCTTCGAGAGGAAACACGAGGGTCCCGCCCACATCCAGAGGAGCCCCGTTTCCGCCTCGTAGCTCGAGATGAGGGATCCATTCACTGCTTCTTCGGGAAAGAGTTCCCGGCGTTCCCGGCGCATCTCAAGAGGAGGCCCTCTCAACAGGAACGTCAGAGGAACTCCAGGGTCGTGCCACCATTCCAAGAGTCCCCCAGATGTCTCAGTCCATTCCAGAGGAACCTCTTTTCCCTTCACCGGCTCGTCTTTCATGGAGAGGATCGACTCACAACAAGGTGGCACGTGGCACAGCCCTGTGGGAAAGCCTCGTGGGAAAGCCTCAAGGGACAGCCTCGAGGGAAAGCCAAAGATCCCTTGATCCACGTGACAGGAACCGTGACACTACTGCTGCAGCTCGGGAGGAAAGCGCACGTCCATGCCCCCACTCGAGACGAGGCCTGACTCCCCTGGGGAGACTCAGAAGCACCCCAAGATCCATGGCAACACTGGAGAGGAATCCTCAGGTTCCGGCCTCGTCTCCACACAAGGACTGAGGCTCCGGCATGGACGGGAGAGGAATCCCGAGAGGTCCCCTCGCAACTCGCATGGGGACTGGCCTTTCCTGAGGCCACAAGAGCGGGTCCCTGAGGTCCCCGTCGTAACTCGAGAAGACCTGCCGCAACTCGAGAAAATCCAGGAGGTTCTGCCCTCCAGGCGAGATGAGGCCCATTTCCGCTGAGGCGTCTCGAGGCTGATCACACCTCACCTCTGGAACTTCGAAAGGGTCCTTCACACCCTTGGTGCAAATCAAGAAGTTCCCGACATACCCGTCTCCACTCGAGAGGAAACACGAGGGTCCCGCCCACATCCAGAGGAGCCCCGTTTCCGCCTCGTAGCTCGAGATGAGGGATCCTTTCCCTGCTTCGTCGGGAAAGAGTTCCCGGCGTTCCCGTCGCATCTCAAGAGGAGGCCCTCTCAACAGGAACGGCGAGAGGAACTCCAGGGTCGTGCCACCATTCCAAGAGTCCCCCAGATGTCTCAGTCCATTCCAGAGGAACCTCTTTTCCCTTCACCGGCTCGTCTTTCATGCCGAGGATCGACTCACCCCAAGGTGGCACGTGACACAGCCCTGTGGGAAAGCCTCGAGGGAAAGCCTCGAGGGACAGCCTCGAGGGAAAGCCACAGATCCCTTGATCCACGTGACAGGAACCGTGACACTACTGCTGCAGCTTGGGAGGAAAGCGCACGTCCATTCCCCCACTCGAGACGAGGCCTGACTCCCCTGGGGAGACTCAGAAGCACCCCAAGATCCATGGCAACACTGGAGACGAATCCTCAGGTTCCGGCCCCGACTCCACACAAGGACTGAGGCCCCGGCATGGACGGGAGAGGAATCCCGAGAGGTCCCCTCGCAACTCGTATGGGGACTGGCCTCTCCTGAGGCCACCAGAGCGGGTCCCTGAGGTCCCCGTCGTAACTCGAGAAGACCTGCCGCAACTCGAGAAAATTCAGGACATTCTCCCCTCCAGGCGAGATGAGGCACATTTCCGCTGAGGCGTCTCGAGTCTGATCACACCTCACCTCTGGAACTTCGAAAGGGTCCTTCACACCCTTGGTGCAAATCAAGAAGTTGCCCAACATACCCGTCTCCACTCGAGAGGAAACACGAGGGTCCCGCCCACATCCAGAAGAGCCCCGTTTCCGCCTCGTAGCTCGAGATGAGGTATCCTTTCCCTGCTTCGTCGGGAAAGAGTTCCCGGCCTTCCCGTAGTATCTCAAGAGGAGGCCCTCTCAACAGGAACGGCGAGAGGAACTCCAGGGTCGTGCCACCATTCCAAGAGTCCCCCAGATGTCTCAGTCCATTCCAGAGGAAACTCTTTTCCCTTCACCGGCTCGTCTTTCACGCCGAGGATCGACTCACACCAAGGTGGCACGTGGCACAGCCCTTGGGGAAATCCTCGTGGGAAAGCCTCGAGCGAAAGCCTCGAGGGAAAGCCACAGATCCCTTGATCCACGTGACAGGAAGCGTGACACTACTGCTGCAGCTCGGGAGGAAAGCGCACGTGCATGCCCCCACTCGAGACGAGGCCTGACTCCCCTGGGGAGACTCAGAAGCACCCCAAGATCCATGGCAACACTGGAGAGGAATCCTCAGGTTCCGGCCCCGACTCCACACAAGGGCTTAGTCCCCGGCAAGGAGGGGAGAGGAATCCCGTGATAGTCCCTAGCAACTCGCATGGCGACTCCCCTTCCTGAGGCCACCAGAGCGGGTCCCTGAGTTCCCCGTCGTAACTCGAGAAGACCTGCCGCAACTCGAGAAAATTCAGGACATTCTCCCCTCCAGGCGAGATGTGGCCCATTTCCGGTGAGGCGTCTCGAGACTGATCACACCTCACCTCTGGAACTTCGAAAGGGTCCTTCATACCCTTGGTGTAAATCAAGAAGTTCCCCGACATACCCGTCTCCACTCGAGAGGAAACACGAGGGTCCCGCCCACATCCAGAGGAGCCCCGTTTCCTCCTCGTAGATCGAGATGAGGGATCCTTTCCCTGCTTCGTCGGGAAAGAGTTCCCGGCGTTCCCGTCGCATCTCAAGAGGAGGCCCTCTCAACAGGAACGGCGAGAGGAACTCCAGGGTCGTGCCACCATTCCAAGAGTACCCCAGATGTGTCAGTCCATTCCAGAGGAACCTCTTTTCCCTTCACCGGCTCGTCTTCTTCGAGAAAGAGTTCCCGGCGTTCCCGTCGCATCTCAAAAGGAGGCCCTCTCAACAGGAACGGCGAGAGGAACTCCAGGGTCGTCCCACCATTCCAAGAGTCCCCCGGATGTCTCAGTCCATACCAGAGGAACCTCTTTTCCCTACACCGGCTCGTCTTTCACGCCGAGGATCGACTCACACCAAGGTGGCACGTGGCACAGCCCTGTGGGAAAGCCTCGTGGGAAAGCCTCGAGGGATAGCCTCGAGGGAAAGCCACAGATCCCTTGATCCACGTGACAGGAAGCGTGACACTACTGCTGCAGCTCGGGAGGAAAGCGCACGTGCATGGCCCCACTCGAGACGAGGCCTGATTCCCCTGGGGAGACTCAGAAGCACCCCAAGATCCATGAAAACACTGGAGAGGAATCCTCAAGTTCCGTCCCGACGCCACACAAGGACTGAGGCCCCGGGATGGTCGGGAGAGGAATCCTGAGAGGTCCCCTAGCAACTCGCATGGGGACTGGCCTTTCCTGAGGCCACCAGAGCGGGTCCCTGAGGTCCCCATTGTAACTCGAGAAGACCTGCCGAAACTCGAGAAAATCCAGGAGGTTCTGCCGTCCAGGCGAGATGAGGCCCATTTCTTCTGAGGCGTCTCGAGGCTGATCAAACCTCACCTCTGGAACTTCGAAAGGGTCCTTCACACCCTTGGTGCAAATCAAGAAGTTCCCCGACATACCCGTCTCCACTCGAGAGGAAACACGAGGGTCCCGCCCACATCCAGAGGAGCCCCGTTTCCGCCTCGTAGCTCGAGATGAGGGATCCTTTCCCTGCTTCTTCGGGAAAGAGTTCCCGGCGTTCCCGTCGCATCTCAAGAGGAGGCCCTCTAAACACGAATGGCGAGAGGAACTCCAGGGTCGTGCCACCATTCCAAGAGTCCCCCAGATGTCTCAGTCCATTCCAGAGGAACCTCTTTTCCCTTCACCGGCTCGTCTTTCACGCCGAGGATCGACTCACACCAAGGTGGCACGTGGCACAGCCCTGTGGGAAAGCCTCGTGGGAAAGCCTCGAGGGACAGCCTCGAGGGAAAGCCACAGATCCCTTGATCCACGTGACTGGAAGCGTGACACTACTGCTGCAGTTCGGGAGGAAAGCGCACGTGCAAGCCCCCACTCGAGACGAGGCCTTACTCCCCAGGGGAGACTCAGAAGCACCCCAAGATCCATGGCAACACTGGAGAGGAATCCTCAGGTTCCGGCTCCGACTCCACACAAGAGTGAGGCCCCGGCATGGACGGGAGAGGAATCCCGAGAGGTCCCCTAGCAACTCGCATGGGGACTGGCCTTTCCTGAGGCCACCAGAGCGGGTCCCTGAGGTCCCCGTCGTAACTCGAGAAGACCTGCCGCAACTCGAGAAAATCCAGGATGTTCTCCCCTTCTGACGAGATGAGGCCCATTTCCGCTGAGGCGTCTCGAGGCTGATCACACCTCACCTCTGGAACTTCGAAACGGTCCTTCACACCCGTGGTGCAAATCAAGAAGTTTCCCGGCATACCCGTCTCCACTCGAGAGGAAACACGTGGGTCCCGCCCACATCCAGAGGAGCCCCGTTTCTGCCTCGTAGCTCGAGATGAGGGATCCTTTCCCTGCTTCGTCGGGAAAGTGTTCCCGGCGTTCCCGTCGCATCTCAAGAGGAGGCCATCTCAACAAGAACGGCGATTGGCACTCCAGGGTCGTGCCACCATTTCAAGAGTCCCCCAGATGTCTCACTCCATTCCAGAGGAACCTCTTAACCCTTCACCGGCTCGTCTTTCACGCCGAGGATCTACTCACACGAAGGTGGCACGTTGCACAGCCCTGTGGGAAACCCTCGTGGGATAGCCTCGAGCGAAAGCCTCGAGGGAAACCAAAGATCCCTTGATCCACGTGACAGGAAGCGTGACAATACTGCTGCAGCTCGGGAGGAAAGCGCACGTGCATGCCCCCACTCGAGACGAGGCCTGACTCCCCTGGGGAGACTCAGAAGCACCCCAAGATCCATGGCAACACTGGAGAGGAATCCTCAGGTTCCGGCCCCGACTCCACACAAGGTCTTAGGCCCCGGCATGGACGGGAGAGGAATCCCGAGATGCCCCCTAGCAACTCGCATGGGAACTGGCCTTTCCTGAGGCAATCAGAGCGGGTCCCTGAGGTCCACTTCGTAACTCGAGAAGACCTGCCGCAACTCGAGAAAATCCAGGAGGTTCTCCCCTCCAGGCGAGATGAGGCCCATTTCCGCTGAGGCGTATCGAGGCTGATCACACCTCACCTCTGGAACTTCGAAAGTTTCCTTCACACCCTTGGTGCAAATCAAGAAGTTCCCCGACATACCCGTCTCCACTCGAGAGGAAACACGAGGGGCCCGCCCACATCCAGAGGAGCCCCGTTTCCGCCTCGTAGCTCGAGATGAGGGATCCTTTCCCTGCTTCGTCGGGAAAGAGTTCCCGGCGTTCCCGTCGCATCTCAAGAGGAGGCCCTCTAAACACGAATGGCGAGAGGAACTCCAGGGTCGTGCCACCATTCCAAGAGTCCCCCAGATGTCTCAGTCCATTCCAGAGGAACCTCTTTTCCCTTCACCGGCTCGTCTTTCACGCCGAGGATCGACTCACACCAAGGTGGCACGTGGCACAGCCCTGTGGGAAAGCCTCGTGGGAAAGCCTCGAGGGACAGCCTCGAGGGAAAACCACAGATCCCTTGATCCACGTGACTGGAAGCGTGACACTACTGCTGCAGCTCGGGAGGAAAGCGCACGTGCAAGCCCCCACTCGAGACGAGGCCTTACTCCCCAGGGGACACTCAGAAGCACCCCAAGATCCATGGCAACACTGGAGAGGAATCCTCAGGTTCCGGCCCCGACTCCACACAAGGACTGAGGCATCGGCATGGACGGGACAGGAATCCCGAGTGGTCCCCTAGAAACTCGCATGGGAACTGGCCTTTCCTGAGGCCACCAGAGCGGGTCCCTGAGGTCCCCGTCGTAACTCGAGAAGACCTGCCGCAACTCGAGAAAATCCAGGAGGTTCTGCCCTCCAGGCGAGATGAGGCCCATTTCCGCTGAGGCGTCTCGAGGCTGATCACACCTCACCTCTGGAACTTCGAAAGGGTCCTTCACACCCTTGGTGCAAATCAAGAAGTTCCCCGACATTCCCGTCTCCACTCGAGAGGAAACACGAGGGTCTCGCCCACATCCAGAGGAGCCCCGTTTCCGCCTCGTAGCTCGAGATGAGGGATCCTTTCCCTGCTTCGTCGGGAAAGAGTTCCCGGCGTTCCCGTCGCATCTCAAGAGGAGGCCCTCTCAACAGGAACGGCGAGAGGAACTCCAGGGTCGTGCCACCATTCCAAGAGTCCCCCAGATGTCTCAGTCCATTCCAGAGGAACCTCTTTTCCCTTCACCGGCTCGTCTTTCACGCCGAGGATCGACTCACAAAAAGGGGGCACGTGGCACAGCCCTGTGGGAAAGTCTCGTGGGAAAGCCTCGAGGGACAGCCTCGAGGGAAAGCCACAGATCCCTTGATCCACGTGACTGGAAGCGTGACACTACTGCTGCAGCTCGGGAGGAAAGCGCACGTGCAAGCCCCCACTCGAGACGAGGCCTTACTCCCCTGGGGAGACTCAGAAGCACCCCAAGATCCATGGCAACACTGGAGAGGAATCCTCAGGTTCCGGCCCCGACTCCACACAAGGACTGAGGCATCGGCATGGACGGGACAGGAATCCCGAGTGGTCCCCTAGAAACTCGCATGGGGACTGGCCTTTCCTGAGGCCACCAGAGCGGGTCCCTGAGGTCCCCGTCGTAACTCGAGACGACCTGCCGCAACTCGAGAAAATCCAGGAGGTTCTGCCCTCCAGGCGAGATGAGGCCCATTTCCGCTGAGGCGTCTCGAGGCTGATCACACCTCACCTCTGGAACTTCGAAAGGGTCCTTCACACCCTTGGTGCAAATCAAGAAGTTCCCCGACATACCCGTCTCCACTCGAGAGGAAACACGAGGGTCCCGCCCACATCCAGAGGAGCCCCGTTTCCGCCTCGTAGCTCGAGATGAGGGATCCTTTCCCTGCTTCGTCGGGAAAGATTTCCCGGCGTTCCCGTCGCATCTCAAGAGGAGGCCCTCTCAACAGGAACGGCGAGAGTAACTCCAGGGTCGTGCCACCATTCCAAGAGTCCCCCAGATGTCTCAGTCCATTCCAGAGGAACCTCTTTTCCCTTCACCGGCTCGTCTTTCACGCCGAGGATCGACTCACAAAAAGGTGGCACGTGACACAGCCCTGTGGGAAAGCCTCGTGGGAAAGCCTCGAGGGACAGCCTCGAGGGAAAGCCACAGATCCCTTGATCCACGTGACAGGAAGCGTGACACTACTGCTGCAGCTCGGGAGGAAAGCGCACGTGCATGCCCCCACTCGAGACGAGGCCTGACTCCCCTGGGGAGACTCAGAAGAACCCCAAGATCCATGGCAACACTGGAGAGGAATCCTCAGGTTCCGGCCCCGACTCCACACAAGGACTGAGGCCCCGGCATGGACGGGAGAGGAATCCCGAGAGGTCCCCTAGCAACACGCATGGGGACTGGCCTTTCCTGATGCCACCAGAGCGGGTCCCTGAGGTCCCCGTCATAACTCGAGAAGACCTGCCGCAACTCGAGAAAATCCAGGAGGTTCTCCCCTCCAGGCGAGATGAGGCCCATTTCCACTGAGGCGTCTCGAGGCTGATCACACCTCACCTCTGCAACTTCGAAAGGGTCTTTCAAACCCTTGGTGTAAATCAAGAAGTTCCCCGACATAGCCGTCTCCACTCGAGAGGAAACACGATGGTCCCGCCCACATCCAGAGGAGCCCTGTTTCCGCCTCGTAGCTCGAGATGAGGGATCCTTTCCCTGCTTCGTCGGGAAAGAGTTCCCGGCGTTCCCGTCGCATCTCAAGAGGAGGCCCTCTCAACAGGAACGGCGAGAGGAACTCCAGGGTCGTGCCACCATTCCAAGAGTCCCCCAGATGTCTCAGTCCATTCCAGAGGAACCTCTTTTCCCTTCACCGGCTCGTCTTTCACGCCGAGGATCGACTCACACCAAGGTGGCACGTGACACATCCCTGTGGGAAAGCCTCGTGAGAAAGCCTCGAGGGACAGCCTCGAGGGAAAGCCACAGATTCCTTGATCCACATGACAGGAAGCGTGACACTACTGCTGCAGCTCGGGAGGAAAGTGAACGTGCATGCCCCCACTCGAGACGAGGCCTGACTCCCCTGGGGAGACTCAGAAGCACCCCAAATCCATGGCAACACTGGAGAGGAATCCTCAGGTTCCGGCCCCGACTCCACACAAGGACTGAGGCCCCGGCATGGACGGGAGAGGAATCCCGAGAGGTCCCCTAGCAACTCGTATGGGGACTGGCCTCTCCTGAGGCCACCAGAGCGGGTCCCTGAGGTCCCCGTCGTAACTCGAGAAGTCCTGCCGCAACTTGAGAAAATACAGGAGGTTCTGCCCTCCAGGCGAGATGAGTCCCATTTCTGCTGAGGCGTCTCGAGGCTGATCACACCTCACCTCTGGAACTTCGAAAGGGTCCTTCACACCGTTGGTGAAATCAAGAAGTTCCCCGACATACCCGTCTCCACTCGAGAGGAAACACGAGGGTCCCGCCCACATCCAGAGGAGCCCCGTTTCCGCCTCGTAGCTCGAGATAAGGGATCCTTTCA
Source organism: Budorcas taxicolor (assembly GCF_023091745.1). Classification (NCBI taxonomy): domain Eukaryota; kingdom Metazoa; phylum Chordata; class Mammalia; order Artiodactyla; family Bovidae; genus Budorcas; species Budorcas taxicolor. The sequence continues at coordinate 186,335 of NW_026291787.1, forward strand.
CTGCTTCGTCGGGAAAGAGTTCCCGGCGTTCCCGGCGCGTCTCAAGAGGAGGCCCTCTCAAAAGGAACGGCGAGAGGAACTCCAGGGTCGTGCCACCATTCCAAGAGTCCCCCAGATGTCTCAGTCCATTCCAGAGGAAACTCTTTTCCCTTCACCGGCTCGTCTTTCACGCCGAGAATCGAATCACAACAAGGTGGCACGAGGCAGAGCCCTGTGGGAAAGCCTCGTGGGAAAGCCTCGAGGGACAGCCTCGAGGGAAAGCCACAGATCCCTTAATCCACGTGACTGGAAGCGTGACACTACTGCTGCAGCTCGGGACGAAAGCGCACGTGCATGCCCCCACTCGAGACGAGGCCTGACTCCCCTTGGGAGACTCAGAAGCACCCCAAGATCCATGGCAACACTGGAGAGGAATCCTCAGGTTCCGGCCCAGACTCCACACAAGGCCTTAGGCCCCGGCATGGACGGGAGAGGAATCCCGAGAGGTCCCCTAGCAACTCGCATGGGGACTGGCCTTTCCTGAGGCCACCAGAGCGGGTCCCTGAGGTCCCCGTCGTAACTCGAGAAGACCTGCCGCAACTCGAGAAAATCCAGGAGGTTCTGCCCTCCAGGCGAGATGAGGCCCATTTCTGCTGAGGCGTCTCGAGGCTGATCACACCTCACCTCTGGAACTCCGAAAGGGTCCCTCACACCCTTGGTGGAAATCAAGAAGTTCCCCGACATACCCGTCTCCACTCGAGAGGAAACACGAGGGTCCCGCCCACATCCAGAGGAGCCCCGTTTCCGCCTCGTAGCTCGAGATGAGGGATCCTTTCACTGCTTCGTCGGGAAAGATTTCCCGGCGTTCCCGGCGCATCTCAAGAGGAGGCCCTCTCAACAGGAACGGCGAGAGGAACTCCAGGGTCGTGCCACCATTCCAAGAGTCCCCCAGATGTCTCAGTCCATTCCAGAGGAACCTCTTTTCCCTTCACCGGCTCGTCTTTCACGCCGAGGATGGACTCACACCAAGGTGGCACGTGGCAGAGCCCTGTGGGAAAGCCTCGTGGGAAAGCCTCGAGGGACAGCCTCGAGGGAAAGACACAGATCCCTTGATCCAAGTGACTGGAAGCGTGACACTACTGCTGCAGCTCGGGAGGAAAGCGCACGTGCAAGCCCCCACTCGAGACGAGGCCTGACTCCCCTGGGGAGACTCAGAAGCACCCCAAGATCCATGGCAACACTGGAGAGGAATCCTCAGGTTTTGGCCCCGACTCCACACAAGGACTGAGGCTCCGGCATGGACGGTAGAGGAATCCCGAGAGGTCCCCTAGAAACTCGCATATGGACTGGCCTTTCCTGAGGCCACCAGAGCGGGTCCCTGAACTCCCTATCATAACTCGAGAAGACCTGCCGCAACTCGAGAAAATCCAGGAGGTTCTGCCCTCCAGGCGAGATGAGGCCCATTTCCGCTGAGGCGTCTCGAGGCTGATCACACCTAACCTCTGGAACTTCGAAAGGGACCTTCACACCCTTGGTGCAAATCAAGAAGTTCCCAGACATACTCGTCTCCACTCGAGAGGAAACACGAGGGTCCCGCCCACATCCAGGGGAGCCCCGTTTCCGCCTCTTAGCTCGAGATGAGGGATCCTTTCCCTGCTTCGTCGGGAAAGAGTACCCGGCATTCCCGGCGCATCTCAAGAGGAGGCCCTCTCAACAGGAACGGCGAGAGGAACTCCAGGGTCATGCCACCATTCCAAGAGTCCCCGAGATGTCTCAGTCCATTCCAGAGGAACCTCTTTTCCCTTCACCGGCTCGTCTTTCACGCCGAGGATCGACTCACAACAAGGTGGCAGGTGGCACAGCCCTGTGGGAAAGCCTCGTGGGAAAGCCTCAAGGAACAGCCTCGAGGGAAAGCCACAGATCCCTTGATCCACGTGACTGGAAGCGTGACACTACTGCTGCAGCTCGGGAGGAAAGCGCACGTGCCTGCCCCCACTCGAGAAGAGGCCAGACTCCCCTTGGGAGACTCAGATGCACCCCAAGATCCATGGCAACACTGGAGAGGAATCCTCAGGTTCCGGCCCAGACTCCACACAAGGCCGTAGGCCCCGGCATGGACGGGAGAGGAATCCCGAGAGGTCCCCTCGCAACTCGCATGGGGACTGGCCTTTCCTGAGGCCACCAGAGCGGGTCCCTGAGGTCCCCATCGTAACTCGAGAAGACCTGCCGCAACTCGAGAAAATCCAGGAGGTTCTGCCCTCCAGGCGAGATGAGGCCCATTTCTGCTGAGGCGTCTCGAGGCTGATCACACCTCACCTCTGGAACTTCGAAAGGGTCCCTCACACCCTTGGTGCAAATCAAGAAGTTCCCCGACTTACCCGGCTCCACTCGAGAGGAAACACGAGGGTCCCGCCCACATCCAGAGGAGCCCCGTTTCCGCCTCATAGCTCGAGATAAGGTATCCTTTCACTGCTTCGTCGGGAAAGAGTTCCCGGCGTTCCCGGCGCATCTCAAGAGGAGGCCCTCTCAACAGGAACGGCGAGAGGAACTCCAGGGTCGTGCCACCATTCCAAGAGTCCCCCAGATGTCTCAGTCCATTCCAGAGGAACCTCTTTTCCCTTCACCGGCTCGTCTTTCACGCCGAGGATCGACTCACACCAAGGTGGCACGTGGCAGAGCCCTGTGGGAAAGCCTCGTGGGAAAGCCTCGAGGGAGAGCCTCGAGTGAAAGCCACAGATCCCTTAATCCACGTGACTGGAAGCGTGACACTACTGCTGCAGCTCGGGAGGAAAGCGCACGTGCATGCCCCCACTCGAGACGAGGCCTGACTCCCCTGGGGAGACTCAGAAGCACCCCAAGATCCATGGCAACACTGGAGAGGAATCCTCAGGTTCCGGCCCAGACTCCACACAAGGCCGTAGGCCCCGGCATGGACGGGAGAGGAATCCCGAGAGGTCCCCTGGCAACTCGCATCGGGATTGGCCTCTCCTGAGGCCACCAGAGCGGGTCCCTGAGGTCCCCGTCGTAACTCGAGAAGATCTGCCGCAACTCGAGAAAATCCAGGAGGTTCTGCCCTCCAGGCGAGATGAGGCCCATTTCCGCTGAGGCGTCTCGAGGCTGATCACACCTCAACTCTGGAACTTCGAAAGGGTCCTTCACACCCTTGGTGCAAATCAAGAAGTTCCCCGACATACCCGTCTCCACTCGAGAGGAAAGACGAGGGTCCCGCCCACATCCAGAGGAGCCCCGTTTCCGCCTCGTAGCTCGAGATGAGGGATCCTTTCCCTGCTTCGTCGGGAAAGAGTTCCCGGCGTTCCCGTCGCATCTCAAGAGGAGACCCTCTCAACAGGAAGGGCGAGAGGATCTCCAGGGTCATGCCACCATTCCAAGAGTCCCCCAGATGTCTCAGTCCATTCCAGAGGAACCTCTTTTCCCTTCACCGGCTCGTCTTTCACGCCGAGGATCGAATCACAACAAGGTGGCACGTGGCACAGCCCTGTGGGAAAGCCTCGTGGGAAAGCCACAGGTCCCTTGATCCACGTGACAGGAAGCGTGACACTACTCCTGCAGCTCAGGAGGAAAGCGCACGTGCATGCCCCCACTCGAGACGAGGCCTGACTCCCCTGGGGAGACTCAGAAGCACCCCAAGATCCATGCCAACACTGGAGAGGAATCCTCAGGTTCCGGCCCCGACTCCACACAAGGACTGAGGCCCCGGAATGGACGGGAGAGGAATCCCGAGAGGTCCACTTGCAACTTGCACGGGGACTGGCCTTTCCTGAGGCCACCAGAGTGGGTCCCTGAGGTCCCCGTCGTAACTCGAGAAGACCTGCCGCAACTCGAGAAAATCCAGGAGGTTCTCCCCTCCAGGCGAGATGAGGCCCACTGCCGCTGAGGCGTCTCGAGGCTGATCACACCTCACCTCTGGAACTTCGAAAGGGTCCTTCACACCCTTGGTGCAAATCAAGAAGTTCCCCGACATACCCTTCTCCACTCAAGAGGAAACACGAGGGTCCCGCCCACATCCAGAGCAGCCCCGTTTCCGCCTTGTAGCTCGAGATGAGGGATCCTCTCCCTGCTTCGTAGGGCAAGATTTCCCGGGGTTCCCATCGTATCTCAAGAGGAGGCCCTCTCAACAGGAACGGCGAGAGGAACTCCAGGGTCGTGCCACCATTCCAAGAGTCCCCCAGATGTCTCAGTCCATTCCAGAGGAACCTCTTTTCCCTTCACCGTCTCGTCTTTCACGCCGAGGGTCGACTCACACCAAGGTGGCCCGCGGCACAGCCCTGTGGGAAAGCCACATGGGAAAGCCTCGAGGGACAGCCTAGAGGGAAAGCCACAGATCCCTTGATCCACGTGACTGGAAGCGTGACACTACTGCTGCAGCTCGGGAGGAAAGCGCACGTGCAAGCCCCCACTCGAGACGAGGCCTGACTCCCCTGGGGAGACTCAGAAGCACCCCAAGATCCATGGCAACACTGGAGAGGAATCCTCAGGTTCCGGCCCCGACTCCACTCAAGGTCTTAGGCCCCGGCATGGACGGGAGAGGAATCCCGAGATGGCCCATAGCAACTCGCACGGGTAATGGCCTTTCCTGAAGCCACCAGAGCGGGTCCCTGAGGTCCCCGTCGTAACTCGAGAAGACCTGCCGCAACTCGAGAAAATCCAGGAGTTTCTCCCCTCCAGTCGAGATGAGGCCCATTTCCGCTGAGGCGTCTCGAGGCTGATCACACCTCACATCTGGAACTTCGAAAGGGTCCTTCACACCCTTGGTGCAAATCAAGAAGTTCCCCGACATACCCGTCTCCACTCGAGAGGAAAGACGAGGGTCCCGCCCACATCCAGAGGAGCCCCGTTTCCGCCTCGTAGCTCGAGATGAGGGATCCTTTCCCTGCTTCGTCCGGAAAGAGTTCCCGGCGTTCCCGTCGCATCTCAAGAGGAGGCCCTCTCAACAGGAACGGCGAGAGGAACTCCAGGGTGGTGCCACCATTCCAAGAGTCCCCCAGATGTCTCAGTCCATTCCAGAGGAACCTCTTTTCCCTTCACCGGCTCGTCTTTCACGCCGAGGATCGACTCACACCAATGTGGCACGTGGCACAGCCCTGTGGGAAAGCCTCGTGGGAAAGCCTCTAGCGAAAGCCTCGAGGGAATCCACAGAACCCTTGATCCACGTGACAGGAAGCGTGACACTACTGCTGCAGCTCGGGAGGAAAGCGCACATGCATGCCCCCACCCGAGACGAGGCCTGACTCCCCTGGGGAGACTCAGAAGCACCCCAAGATCCATGGCAACACTGGAGAGGAATCCTCAGGTTCCGGCCCCGACTCCACTCAAGGTCTTAGGCCCCGGCATGGACGGGAGAGGAATCCCGAGATGGCCCCAGCAACTCGCACGGGGACTGGCCTTTCCTGAGGCCACCAGAGCGGGTCCCCGAGGTCCCCGTCGTAACTCGAGAAGACCTGCCGCAACTCGAGAATATCCAGGAGGTTCTGCCCTCCAGGCGAGATGAGGCCCATTTCTGCTGAGGCGTCTCGAGGCTGATCACACCTCACCTCTGGAACTTCGAAAGGGTCCTTCACACCCTTGGTGCAAATCAAGAAGTTCCCCGACCTAGCCGTCTCCACTCGAGAGGAAACACGAGGGTCCCGCCCACATCCAGAGGAGCCCCGATTCCGCCTCGTAGCTCGAGATGAGGGATCCTTTCCCTGCTTCGTCGGGAAAGAGTTCCCGGCGTTCCCGGCGCATCTCAAGAGGAGGCCCTCTCAACAGGAACGGGGAGAGGAACTGCAGGGTCCTGCCACCATTCCAAGAGTCCCCCAGATGTCTCAGTCCATTCCAGAGGAACCTCTTTTCCCTTCACCGGCTCGTCTTTCACGCCGAGGATTGACTCACACCAAGGTGGCACGTGGCACAGCCCTGTGGGAAAGCCTCGTGGGAAAGCCTCGAGGGACAGCCTCGAGGGAAAGCCACAGATCCCTTGATCCACGTGACAGGAAGCGTGACACTACTGCTGCAGCTCGGGAGGAAAGCGCACGTGCATGCCCCCACTCGAGACGAGGCCTGACTCCCCTGGGGAGACTCAGAAGCACCCCAAGATCCATGGCAACACTGGAGAGGAATCCTCAGGTTCCGGCCCCGACTCCACACAAGGACTGAGGCCCCGGCATGGACGGGAGAGGAATCCCGAGAGGTCCCCTAGCAACTCGCATGGGGACTGGCCTTTCCTGAGGCCACCAGAGCGGGTCCATGAGGTCCCCGTCGTAACACGAGAAGACCTGCCGCAACTCGAGAAAATCCAGGAGGTTCTCCCCTCCAGGCGAGATGAGGCCCATTTCCGCTGAGGCGTCTCGAGGCTGATCACACCTCACCTCTGGAACTTCGAAAGGCTCCTTCACACCCTTGGTGCAAATCAAGAAGTTCCCCGACATAGCCGTCTCCACTCGAGAGGAATCACGAGGGTCCCGCCCGCATCCAGAGGAGCCCCGTTTCCGCCTCGTAGCTCGAGATGAGGGATCCTTTCCCTGCTTCGTCGGGAAAGAGTTCCCGGCGTTCCCGTCGCATCTCAAGAGGAGGCCCTCTCAACAGGAACGGCGAGAGGAACTCCAGGGTCGAGCCAGCATTCCAAGAGTCCCCCAGATGTCTCAGTCCATTGCAGAGGAACCTCTTTTCCCTTCACCGGCTCGTCTTTCACGCCGAGGATCGACTCACACCAAGGTGGCACGTGGCACAGCCCTGTGGGAAAGCCTCGTGGGAAAGCCTCGAGGGACAGCCTCGAGGGAAAGCCACAGATCCCTTGATCCACGTGACAGGAAGCGTGACACTACTGCTGCAGCTCGGGAGGAAAGCGCACGTGCATGCCCCCACTCGAGACGAGGCCTGACTCCCCTGGGGAGACTCAGAAGCACCCCAAGATCCATGGCAACACTGGAGAGCAATCCTCAGGTTCCGGCCCCGACTCCACACAAGGACTGAGGCCCCGGCATAGACGGGAGAGGAATCCCGAGAGGTCCCCTAGCAACTCGCATGGGGACTGGCCTTTCCTGAGGCCACCAGAGCGGGTCCCTGAGGTCCCCGTCGTAACTCGAGAAGACCTGCCGCAACTCGAGAAAATCCAGGAGGTTCTCCCCTCCAGGCGAGATGAGGCCCATTTCCGCTGAGGCGTCTCGAGGCTGATCACACCTCACCTCTGGCACTTCGAAAGGCTCCTTCACACCCTTCGTGCAAATCAAGAAGTTCCCCGACATACCCGTCTCCACTCGAGAGGAATCACGAGGGTCCCGCCCACATCCAGAGGAGCCCCGTTTCCGCCTCGTAGCTCGAGATGAGGGATCCTTTCCCTGCTTCGTCGGGAAAGAGTTCCCGGCGTTCCCGTCGCATCTCAAGAGGAGGCCCTCTCAACAGGAACGGCGAGAGGAACTCCAGGGTCGTGCCACCATTCCAAGAGTCCCCCAGATGTCTCAGTCCATTCCAGAGGAACCTCTTTTCCCTTCACCGGCTCGTCTTTCACGCCGAGGATCGACTCACACCAAGGTGGCACGTGGCACAGCCCTGTGGGAAAGCCTCGTGGGAAAGCCTCGAGGGACAGCCTCGAGGGAAAGCCACAGATCCCTTGATCCACGTGACAGGAAGCGTGACACTACTGCTGCAGCTCGGGAGGAAAGCGCACGTGCATGCCCCCACTCGAGACGAGGCCTGACTCCCCTGGGGAGACTCAGAAGCACCCCAAGATCCATGGCAACACTGGAGAGCAATCCTCAGGTTCCGGCCCCGACTCCACACAAAGACTGAGGCCCCGGCATGGACGGGAGAGGAATCCCGAGAGGTCCCCTAGCAACTCGCATGGGGACTGGCCTTTCCTGAGGCCACCAGAGCGGGTCCCTGAGGTCCCCGTCGTAACTCGAGAAGACCTGCCGCAACTCGAGAAAATCCAGGAGGTTCTCCCCTCCAGGCGAGATGAGGCCCATTTCCGCTGAGGCGTCTCGAGGCTGATCACACCTCACCTCTGGAACTTCGAAAGGGTCCTTCACACCCTTGGTGCAAATCAAGAAGTTCCCTGACCTAGCCGTCTCCTCTCGAGAGGAATCACGTGGGTCCCGCCCACATCCAGAGGATCCCCGTTTCCGCCTCGTAGCTCGAGATGAGGGATCCTTTCCCTGCTTCGTCGGGAAAGAGTTCCCGGCGTTCCCGTCGCATCTCAAGAGGAGGCCCTCTCAACAGGAACGGCGAGAGGAACTCCAGGGTCGAGCCAGCATTACAAGAGTCCCCCAGATGTCTCAGTCCATTCCAGAGGAACCTCTTTTCCCTTCACCGGCTCGTCTTTCACGTTGAGGATTGACTCACACCAAGATGGCACGTGGCACAGCCCTGTGGGAAAGCCTCGTGGGAAAGCCTCGAGGGACAGCCTCGAGGGAAAGCCACAGATCCCTTGATCCACGTGACAGGAAGCGTGACACTACTGCTGCAGCTCGGGAGGAAAGCGCACGTGCATGCCCCCACTCGAGACGAGGCCTGACTCCCCTGGGGAGACTCAGAAGCACCCCAAGATCCATGGCAACACTGGAGAGGAATCCTCAGGTTCCGGCCCCGACTCCACACAAGGACTGAGGCCCCGGCATGGACGGGAGAGGAATCCCGAGAGGTCCCCTAGCAACTCGCATGGGGACTGGCCTTTCCTGAGGCCACCAGAGCGGGTCCATGAGGTCCCCGTCGTAACACGAGAAGACCTGCCGCAACTCGAGAAAATCCAGGAGGTTCTCCCCTCCAGGCGAGATGAGGCCCATTTCCGCTGAGGCGTCTCGAGGCTGATCACACCTCACCTCTGGAACTTCGAAAGGCTCCTTCACACCCTTGGTGCAAATCAAGAAGTTCCCCGACATAGCCGTCTCCACTCGAGAGGAATCACGAGGGTCCCGCCCGCATCCAGAGGAGCCCCGTTTCCGCCTCGTAGCTCGAGATGAGGGATCCTTTCCCTGCTTCGTCGGGAAAGAGTTCCCGGCGTTCCCGTCGCAACTCAAGAGGAGGCCCTCTCAACAGGAACGGCGAGAGGAACTCCAGGGTCGTGCCACCATTCCAAGAGCCCCCCAGATGTCTCAGTCCATTCCATAGGAACCTCTTTTCCCTTCACCGGCTCGTCTTTCACGCCGAGGATCGACTCACACCAAGGTGGCACGTGGCACAGCCCTGTGGGAAAGCCTCGTGGGAAAGCCTCGAGGGACAGCCTCGAGGGAAAGCCACAGATCCCTTGATCCACGTGACAGGAAGCGTGACACTACTGCTGCAGCTCGGGAGGAAAGCGCACGTGCATGCCCCCACTCGAGACGAGGCCTGACTCCCCTGGGGAGACTCAGAAGCACCCCAAGATCCATGGCAACACTGGAGAGCAATCCTCAGGTTCCGGCCCCGACTCCACACAAAGACTGAGGCCCCGGCATGGACGGGAGAGGAATCCCGAGAGGTCCCCTAGCAACTCGCATGGGGACTGGCCTTTCCTGAGGCCACCAGAGCGGGTCCCTGAGGTCCCCGTCGTAACTCGAGAAGACCTGCCGCAACTCGAGAAAATCCAGGAGGTTCTCCCCTCCAGGCGAGATGAGGCCCATTTCCGCTGAGGCGTCTCGAGGCTGATCACACCTCACCTCTGGAACTTCGAAAGGGTCCTTCACACCCTTGGTGCAAATCAAGAAGTTCCCTGACCTAGCCGTCTCCTCTCGAGAGGAATCACGTGGGTCCCGCCCACATCCAGAGGAGCCCCGTTTCCGCCTCGTAGCTCGAGATGAGGGATCCTTTCCCTGCTTCGTCGGGAAAGAGTTCCCGGCGTTCCCGTCGCATCTCAAGAGGAGGACCTCTCAACAGGAACGGCGAGAGGAACTCCAGGGTCGTGCCACCATTCCAAGAGTCCCCCAGATGTCTCAGTCCATTCCAGAGGAACCTCTTTTCCCTTCACCGGCTCGTCTTTCACGCCGAGGATCGACTCACACCAAGGTGGCACGTGGCACAGCCCTGTGGGAAAGCCTCGTGGGAAAGCCTCGAGGGACAGCCTCGAGGGAAAGCCACAGATCCCTTGATCCACGTGACAGGAAGCGTGACACTACCGCTGCAGCTCGGGAGGAAAGCGCACGTGCATGCCCCCACTCGAGACGAGGCCTGACTCCCCTGGGGAGACTCAGAAGCACCCCAAGATCCATGGCAACACTGGAGAGGAATCCTCAGGTTCCGGCCCCGACTCCACACAAGGACTGAGGCCCCGGCATGGACGGGAGAGGAATCCCGAGAGGTCCCCTAGCAACACGCATGGGGACTGGCCTTTCCTGAGGCCACCAGAGCGGGTCCCTGAGGTCCCCGTCGTAACTCGAGAAGACCTGCCGCAACTCGAGAAAATCCAGGAGGTTCTCCCCTCCAGGCGAGATGAGGCCCATTTCCGCTGAGGCGTCTCGAGGCTGATCACACCTGACCTCTGGAACTTCGAAAGGCTCCTTCACACCCTTGGTGCAAATAAAGAAGTTCCCCGACATACCCGTCTCCACTCGAGAGGAATCACGAGGGTCCCGCCCACATCCAGAGGAGCCCCGTTTCCGCCTCGTAGCTCGAGATGAGGGATCCTTTCCCTACTTCGTCGGGAAAGAGTTCCCGGCGTTCCCGTCGCATCTCAAGAGGAGGCCCTCTCAACAGGAACGTCGAGAGGAACTCCAGGGTCGAGCCAGCATTACAAGAGTCCCCCAGATGTCTCAGTCCATTCCAGAGGAACCTCTTTTCCCTTCACCGGCTCGTCTTTCACGCCGAGGATTGACTCACACCAAGGTGGCACGTGGCACAGCCCTGTGGGAAAGCCTCGTGGGAAAGCCTCGAGGGACAGCCTCGAGGGAAAGCCACAGATCCCTTGATCCACGTGACAGGAAGCGTGACACTACTGCTGCAGCTCGGGAGGAAAGCGCACGTGCATGCCCCCACTCGAGACGAGGCCTGACTCCCCTGGGGAGACTCAGAAGCACCCCAAGATCCATGGCAACACTGGAGAGCAATCCTCAGGTTCCGGCCCCGACTCCACACAAGGACTGAGGCCCCGCCATGGACGGGAGAGGAATTCCGAGAGGTCCCCTAGCAACTCGCATGGGGACTGGCCTTTCCTGAGGCAACCAGAGCGGGTCCCTGAGGTCCCCGTCGTAACTCGAGAAGACCTGCCGCAACTCGAGAAAATCCAGGAGGTTCTCCCCTCCAGGCGAGATGAGGCCCATTTCCGCTGAGGCGTCTCGAGGCTGATCACACCTCACCTCTGGAACTTCGAAAGGCTCCTTCACACCCTTGGTGCAAATCAAGAAGTTCCCCGACCTAGCCGTCTCCACTCGAGAGGAATCACGAGAGTCCCGCCCACATCCAAAGGAGCCCCGTTTCCGCCTCGTAGCTCGAGATGAGGGATCCATTCCCTGCTTCGTCAGGAAAGAGTTCCCGGCGTTCCCGTCGCATTTCAAGAGGAGGCCCTCTCAACAGGAACGGCGAGAGGAACTCCAGGGTCGTGCCACCATTCCAAGAGTCCCCCAGATGTCTCAGTCCATTCCAGAGGAACCTCTTTTCCCTACACCGCCTCGTCTTTCACGCCGAGGATCGACTCACACCAAGGTGGCACGTGGCACAGCCCTGTGGGAAAGCCTCGTGGGAAAGCCTCGAGGGACAGCCTCGAGGGAAAGCCACAGATCCCTTGATCCACGTGACAGGAAGCGTGACACTACTGCTGCAGCTCGGGAGGAAAGCGCACGTGCATGCCCCCACTTGAGACGAGGCCTGACTCCCCTGGGGAGACTCAGAAGCACCCCAAGATCCATGGCAACACTGGAGAGGAATCCTCAGGTTCCGGCCCCGACTCCACACAAGGACTGAGGCCCCGGCATGGACGGGAGAGGAATCCCGAGAGGTCCCCTAGCAACTCGCATGGGGACTGGCCTTTCCTGAGGCCACCAGAGCGGGTCCCTGAGGTCCCCGTCGTAACTCGAGAAGACCTGCCGCAACTCGAGAAAATCCAGGAGGTTCTCCCCTCCAGGCGAGATGAGGCCCATTTCCGCTGAGGCGTCTCGAGGCTGATCACACCTCACCTCTGGAACTTCGAAAGGCTCCTTCACACCCTTGGTGCAAATCAAGAAGTTCCCCGACATACCCGTCTCCACTCGAGAGGAATCACGAGGGTCCCGCCCACATCCAGAGGAGCCCCGTTTCCGCCTCGTAGCTCGAGATGAGGGATCCTTTCCCTGCTTCGTCGGGAAAGAGTTCCCGGCGTTCCCGTCGCATCTCAAGAGGAGGCCCTCTCAACAGGAACGGCGAGAGGAACTCCAGGGTCGAGCCAGCATTCCAAGAGTCCCCCAGATGTCTCAGTCCATTCCAGAGGAACCTCTTTTCCCTTCACCGGCTCGTCTTTCACGCCGAGGATCGACTCACACCAAGGTGGCACGTGGCACAGCCCTGTGGGAAAGCCTCGTGGGAAAGCCTCGAGGGACAGCCTCGAGGGAAAGCCACAGATCCCTTGATCCACGTGACAGGAAGCGTGACACTACTGCTGCAGCTCGGGAGGAAAGCGCACGTGCATGCCCCCACTCGAGACGAGGCCTGACTCCCCTGGGGAGACTCAGAAGCACCCCAAGATCCATGGCAACACTGGAGAGCAATCCTCAGGTTCCGGCCCCGACTCCACACAAGGACTGAGGCCCCGGCATGGACGGGAGAGGAATCCCGAGAGGTCCCCTAGCAACTCGCATGGGGACTGGCCTTTCCTGAGGCCACCAGAGCGGGTCCCTGAGGTCCCCGTCGTAACTCGAGAAGACCTGCCGCAACTCGAGAAAATCCAGGAGGTTCTCCCCTCCAGGCGAGATGAGGCCCATTTCCGCTGAGGCGTCTCGAGGCTGATCACACCTGACCTCTGGAACTTCGAAAGGCTCCTTCACACCCTTGGTGCAAATCAAGAAGTTCCCCGACATACCCGTCTCCACTCGAGAGGAATCACGAGGGTCCCGCCCACATCCAGAGGAGCCCCGTTTCCGCCTCGTAGCTCGAGATGAGGGATCCTTTCCCTGCTTCGTCGGGAAAGAGTTCCCGGCGTTCCCGTCGCATCTCAAGAGGAGGCCCTCTCAACAGGAACGGCGAGAGGAACTCCAGGGTCGACCCAGCATTCCAAGAGTCCCCCAGATGTCTCAGTCCATTCCAGAGGAACCTCTTTTCCCTTCACCGGCTCGTCTTTCACGCCGAGGATCGACTCACACCAAGGTGGCACGTGGCACAGCCCTGTGGGAAAGCCTCGTGGGAAAGCCTCGAGGGACAGCCTCGAGGGAAAGCCACAGATCCCTTGATCCACGTGACAGGAAGCGTGACACTACTGCTGCAGCTCGGGAGGAAAGCGCACGTGCATGCCCCCACTCGAGACGAGGCCTGACTCCCCTGGGGAGACTCAGAAGCACCCCAAGATCCATGGCAACACTGGAGAGCAATCCTCAGGTTCCGGCCCCGACTCCACACAAGGACTGAGGCCCCGGCATGGACGGGAGAGGAATCCCGAGAGGTCCCCTAGCAACTCGCATGGGGACTGGCCTTTCCTGAGGCCACCAGAGCGGGTCCCTGAGGTCCCCGTCGTAACTCGAGAAGACCTGCCGCAACTCGAGAAAATCCAGGAGGTTCTCCCCTCCAGGCGAGATGAGGCCCATTTCCGCTGAGGCGTCTCGAGGCTGATCACACCTCCCCTCTGGAACTTCGAAAGGCTCCTTCACACCCTTGGTGCAAATCAAGAAGTTCCCCGACATAGCCGTCTCCACTCGAGAGGAATCACGAGGGTCCCGCCCACATCCAGAGGAGCCCCGTTTCCGCCTCGTAGCTCGAGATGAGGGATCCTTTCCCTGCTTCGTCGGGAAAGAGTTCTCGGCGTTCCCGTCGCATCTCAAGAGGAGGCCCTCTCAACAGGAACGGCGAGAGGAACTCCAGGGTCGTGCCACCATTCCAAGAGTCCCCCAGATGTCTCAGTCCATTCCAGAGGAACCTCTTTTCCCTTCACCGGCTCGTCTTTCACGCCGAGGATCGACTCACACCAAGGTGGCACGTGGCACAGCCCTGTGGGAAAGCCTCGTGGGAAAGCCTCGAGGGACAGCCTCGAGGGAAAGCCACAGATCCCTTGATCCACGTGACAGGAAGCGTGACACTACTGCTGCAGCACGGGAGGAAAGCGCACGTGCATGCCCCCACTCGAGACGAGGCCTGACTCCCCTGGGGAGACTCAGAAGCACCCCAAGATCCATGGCAACACTGGAGAGGAATCCTCAGGTTCCGGCCCCGACTCCACACAAGGACTGAGGCCCCGGCATGGACGGGAGAGGAATCCCGAGAGGTCCCCTAGCAACTCGCATGGGGACTGGCCTTTCCTGAGGCCACCAGAGCGGGTCCCTGAGGTCCCCGTCGTAACTCGAGAAAACCTGCCGCAACTCGAGAAAATCCAGGAGGTTCTCCCCTCCAGGCGAGATGAGGCCCATTTCCGCTGAGGCGTCTCGAGGCTGATCACACCTGACCTCTGGAACTTCGAAAGGCTCCTTCACACCCTTGGTGCAAATCAAGAAGTTCCCCGACATACCCGTCTCCACTCGAGAGGAATCACGAGGGTCCCGCCCACATCCAGAGGAGCCCCGTTTCCGCCTCGTAGCTCGAGATGAGGGATCCTTTCCCTGCTTCGTCGGGAAAGAGTTCCCGGCGTTCCCGTCGCATCTCAAGAGGAGGCCCTCTCAACAGGAACGGCGAGAGGAACTCCAGGGTCGAGCCAGCATTCCAAGAGTCCCCCAGATGTCTCAGTCCATTCCAGAGGAACCTCTTTTCCCTTCACCGGCTCGTCTTTCACGCCGAGGATCGACTCACACCAAGGTGGCACGTGGCACAGCCCTGTGGGAAAGCCTCGTGGGAAAGCCTCGAGGGACAGCCTCGAGGGAAAGCCACAGATCCCTTGATCCACGTGACAGGAAGCGTGACACTACTGCTGCAGCTCGGGAGGAAAGCGCACGTGCATGCCCCCACTCGAGACGAGGCCTGACTCCCCTGGTGAGACTCAGAAGCACCCCAAGATCCATGGCAACACTGGAGAGGAATCCTCAGGTTCCGGCCCCGACTCCACACAAGGACTGAGGCCCCGGCATGGACGGGAGAGGAATCCCGAGAGGTCCCCTAGCAACTCGCATGGGGACTGGCCTTTCCTGAGGCCACCAGAGCGGGTCCCTGAGGTCCCCGTCGTAACTCGAGAAGACCTGCCGCAACTCGAGAAAATCCAGGAGGTTCTCCCCTCCAGGCGAGATGAGGCCCATTTCCGCTGAGGCGTCTCGAGGCTGATCACACCTGACCTCTGGAACTTCGAAAGGCTCCTTCACACCCTTGGTGCAAATCAAGAAGTTCCCCGACATACCCGTCTCCACTCGAGAGGAATCACGAGGGTCCCGCCCACATCCAGAGGAGCCCCGTTTCCGCCTCGTAGCTCGAGATGAGGGATCCTTTCCCTGCTTCGTCGGGAAAGAGTTCCCGGCGTTCCCGTCGCATCTCAAGAGGAGGCCCTCTCAACAGGAACGGCGAGAGGAACTCCAGGGTCGAGCCAGCATTACAAGAGTCCCCCAGATGTCTCAGTCCATTCCAGAGGAACCTCTTTTCCCTTCACCGGCTCGTCTTTCACGCCGAGGATTGACTCACACCAAGGTGGCACGTGGCACAGCCCTGTGGGAAAGCCTCGTGGGAAAGCCTCGAGGGACAGCCTCGAGGGAAAGCCACAGATCGCTTGATCCACGTGACAGGAAGCGTGACACTACTGCTGCAGCTCGGGAGGAAAGCGCACGTGCATGCCCCCACTCGAGACGAGGCCTGACTCCCCTGGGGAGACTCAGAAGCACCCCAAGATCCATGACAACACTGGAGAGCAATCCTCAGGTTCCGGCCCCGACTCCACACAAGGACTGAGGCCCCGGCATGGACGGGAGAGGAATCCCGAGAGGTCCCCTAGCAACTCGCATGGGGACTGGCCTTTCCTGAGGCCACCAGAGCGGGTCCCTGAGGTCCCCGTCGTAACTCGAGAAGACCTGCCGCAACTCGAGAAAATCCAGGAGGTTCTCCCCTCCAGGCGAGATGAGGCCCATTTCCGCTGAGGCGTCTCGAGGCTGATCACACCTGACCTCTGGAACTTCGAAAGGCTCCTTCACACCCTTGGTGCAAATCAAGAAGTTCCCCGACATACCCGTCTCCACTCGAGAGGAATCACGAGGGTCCCGCCCACATCCAGAGGAGCCCCGTTTCCGCCTCGTAGCTCGAGATGAGGGATCCTTTCCCTGCTTCGTCGGGAAAGAGTTCCCGGCGTTCCCGTCGCATCTCAAGAGGAGGCCCTCTCAACAGGAACGGCGAGAGGAACTCCAGGGTCGAGCCAGCATTCCAAGAGTCCCCCAGATGTCTCAGTCCATTCCAGAGGAACCTCTTTTCCCTTCACCGGCTCGTCTTTCACGCCGAGGATCGACTCACACCAAGGTGGCACGTGGCACAGCCCTGTGGGAAAGCCTCGTGGGAAAGCCTCGAGGGACAGCCTCGAGGAAAAGCCACAGATCCCTTGATCCACGTGACAGGAAGCGTGACACTACTGCTGCAGCTCGGGAGGAAAGCGCACGTGCATGCCCCCACTCGAGACGAGGCCTGACTCCCCTGGGGAGACTCAGAAGCACCCCAAGATCCATGGCAACACTGGAGAGGAAACCTCAGGTTCCGGCCCCGACTCCACACAAGGACTGAGGCCCCGGCATGGACGGGAGAGGAATCCCGAGAGGTCCCCTAGCAACTCGCATGGGGACTGGCCTTTCCTGAGGCCACCAGAGCGGGTCCCTGAGGTCCCCGTCGTAACTCGAGAAGACCTGCCGCAACTCGAGAAAATCCAGGAGGTTCTCCCCTCCAGGCGAGATGAGGCCCATTTCCGCTGAAGCGTCTCGAGGCTGATCACACCTCACCTCTGGAACTTCGAAAGGCTCCTTCACACCCTTGGTGCAAATCAAGAAGTTCCCGACCTAGCCGTCTCCACTCGAGAGGAATCACGAGAGTCCCGCCCACATCCAATGGAGCCCCGTTTCCGCCTCGTAGCTCGAGATGAGGGATCCATTCCCTGCTTCGTCGGGAAAGATTTCCCGGCATTCCCGTCGCATCTCAAGAGGAGGCCCTCTCAACAGGAACGGCGAGAGGAACTCCAGGGTCGAGCCAGCATTCCAAGAGTCCTCCAGATGTCTCAGTCCATTCCAGAGGAACCTCTTTTCCCTTCACCGGCTCGTCTTTCACGCCGAGGATCGACTCACACCAAGGTGGCACGTGGCACAGCCCTGTGGGAAAGCCTCGAGGGACAGCCTCGAGGGAAAGCCACAGATCCCTTGATCCACGTGACAGGAAGCGTGACACTACTGCTGCAGCTCGGGAGGAAAGCGCACGTGCATGCCCCCACTCGAGACGAGGCCTGACTCCCCTGGGGAGACTCAGAAGCACCCCAAGATCCATGGCAACACTGGAGAGCAATCCTCAGGTTCCGGCCCCGACTCCACACAAGGACTGAGGCCCCGCCATGGACGGGAGAGGAATCCCGAGAGGTCCCCTAGCAACTCGCATGGGGACTGGCCTTTCCTGAGGCCACCAGAGCGGGTCCCTGAGGTCCCCGTCGTAACTCGAGAAGACCTGCCGCAACTCGAGAAAATCCAGGAGGTTCTCCCCTCCAGGCGAGATGAGGCCCATTTCCGCTGAGGCGTCTCGAGGCTGATCACACCTCCCCTCTGGAACTTCGAAAGGGTCCTTCACACCCTTGGTGCAAATCAAGAAGTTCCCCGACATAGCCGTCTCCACTCGAGAGGAATCACGAGGGTCCCGCCCACATCCAGAGGAGCCCCGTTTCCGCCTCGTAGCTCGAGATGAGGGATCCTTTCCCTGCTTCGTCGGGAAAGGGTTCCCGGCCTTCCCGTCGCATCTCAAGAGGAGGCCCTCTCAACAGGAACGGCGAGAGGAACTCCAGGGTCGTGCCACCATTCCAAGTGTCCCCCAGATGTCTCAGTCCATTCCAGAGGAACCTCTTTTCCCTTCACCGGCTCGTCTTTCACGCCGAGGATCGACTCACACCAAGGTGGCACGTGGCACAGCCCTGTGGGAAAGCCTCGTGGGAAAGCCTCGAGGGACAGCCTCGAGGGAAAGCCACAGATCCCTTGATCCACGTGACAGGAAGCGTGACACTACTGCTGCAGCTCGGGAGGAAAGCGCACGTGCATGCCCCCACTCGAGACGAGGCCTGACTCCCCTGGGGAGACTCAGAAGCACCCCAAGATCCATGACAACACTGGAGAGCAATCCTCAGGTTCCGGCCCCGACTCCACACAAGGACTGAGTCCCCGGCATGGACGGGAGAGGAATCCCGAGAGGTCCCCTAGCAACTCGCATGGGGACTGGCCTTTCCTGAGGCCACCAGAGCGGGTCCCTGAGGTCCCCGTCGTAACTCGAGAAGACCTGCCGCAACTCGAGAAAATCCAGGAGGTTCTCCCCTCCAGGCGAGATGAGGCCCATTTCCGCTGAGGCGTCTCGAGGCTGATCACACCTGACCTCTGGAACTTCGAAAGGCTCCTTCACACCCTTGGTGCAAATCAAGAAGTTCCCCGACATACCCGTCTCCACTCGAGAGGAATCACGAGGGTCCCGCCCACATCCAGAGGAGCCCCGTTTCCGCCTCGTAGCTCGAGATGAGGGATCCTTTCCCTGCTTCGTCGGGAAAGATTTCCCGGCATTCCCGTCGCATCTCAAGAGGAGGCCCTCTCAACAGGAACGGCGAGAGGAACTCCAGGGTCGAGCCAGCATTCCAAGAGTCCTCCAGATGTCTCAGTCCATTCCAGAGGAACCTCTTTTCCCTTCACCGGCTCGTCTTTCACGCCGAGGATCGACTCACACCAAGGTGGCACGTGGCACAGCCCTGTGGGAAAGCCTCGAGGGACAGCCTCGAGGGAAAGCCACAGATCCCTTGATCCACGTGACAGGAAGCGTGACACTACTGCTGCAGCTCGGGAGGAAAGCGCACGTGCATGCCCCCACTCGAGACGAGGCCTGACTCCCCTGGGGAGACTCAGAAGCACCCCAAGATCCATGGCAACACTGGAGAGCAATCCTCAGGTTCCGGCCCCGACTCCACACAAGGACTGAGGCCCCGCCATGGACGGGAGAGGAATCCCGAGAGGTCCCCTAGCAACTCGCATGGGGACTGGCCTTTCCTGAGGCCACCAGAGCGGGTCCCTGAGGTCCCCGTCGTAACTCGAGAAGACCTGCCGCAACTCGAGAAAATCCAGGAGGTTCTCCCCTCCAGGCGAGATGAGGCCCATTTCCGCTGAGGCGTCTCGAGGCTGATCACACCTCCCCTCTGGAACTTCGAAAGGGTCCTTCACACCCTTGGTGCAAATCAAGAAGTTCCCCGACATAGCCGTCTCCAGTCGAGAGGAATCACGAGGGTCCCGCCCACATCCAGAGGAGCCCCGTTTCCGCCTCGTAGCTCGAGATGAGGGATCCTTTCCCTGCTTCGTCGGGAAAGGGTTCCCGGCCTTCCCGTCGCATCTCAAGAGGAGGCCCTCTCAACAGGAACGGCGAGAGGAACTCCAGGGTCGTGCCACCATTCCAAGAGTCCCCCAGATGTCTCAGTCCATTCCAGAGGAACCTCTTTTCCCTTCACCGGCTCGTCTTTCACGCCGAGGATCGACTCACACCAAGGTGGCACGTGGCACAGCCCTGTGGGAAAGCCTCGTGGGAAAGCCTCGAGGGACAGCCTCGAGGGAAAGCCACAGATCCCTTGATCCACGTGACAGGAAGCGTGACACTACTGCTGCAGCTCGGGAGGAAAGCGCACGTGCATGCCCCCACTCGAGACGAGGCCTGACTCCCCTGGGGAGACTCAGAAGCACCCCAAGATCCATGACAACACTGAAGAGCAATCCTCAGGTTCCGGCCCCGACTCCACACAAGGACTGAGTCCCCGGCATGGACGGGAGAGGAATCCCGAGAGGTCCCCTAGCAACTCGCATGGGGACTGGCCTTTCCTGAGGCCACCAGAGCGGGTCCCTGAGGTCCCCGTCGTAACTCGAGAAGACCTGCCGCAACTCGAGAAAATCCAGGAGGTTCTCCCCTCCAGGCGAGATGAGGCCCATTTCCGCTGAGGCGTCTCGAGGCTGATCACACCTGACCTCTGGAACTTCGAAAGGCTCCTTCACACCCTTGGTGCAAATCAAGAAGTTCCCCGACATACCCGTCTCCACTCGAGAGGAAT